>NC_051406.1:38183926-38184040 GCF_015228065.2 Penaeus monodon | reverse complement strand
GAATGATTTCAGTATATTCCTGAGACTAAAATACCGAAAGTCCGTCCTTGTCAGGAGGAGCCGAGATCGCTCAGACGCCAATAAGCGCGCGTAGACCGTGGCAACCTCTGTCAC
>NC_051406.1:38182929-38183165 GCF_015228065.2 Penaeus monodon | reverse complement strand
GCGCGCGGGCAGGGGTTGCCTACAGAACCGTAAACCACAGTGGCGTTTTATCCCCGCTATGGATGGCGCTCTGTTTAACCCCAGACACCTCTCGCGGCCAGACCGGGGGCGCAACGGCCAAATCAATAACGTTAATCCACTAATTTCGTTAGATTTTGCATCACACGAATGTAACGTAATGTTTCCGGAAACTGTGTTGTTTTCCGCATTTTAGGACTTAAAGTAGGTGTTAAGAT
>NC_051406.1:38182197-38182438 GCF_015228065.2 Penaeus monodon | reverse complement strand
CTCAGCCGCTTGACAGAAATCAATTGCAAACACCGCCCGCACCATAACGCATTTTTATTCTCACCTTCAACCTCTCTTTTCCAGAAGATATCGAAACGCATCTATGATTTTGGAAATACAAATTGTCAGGTTTATGTTCCTCGGTTTCGGCCATTTCTCCCCGCCGTCGGATGACACGAAGGAATGCTTCTCGGATTGCACAAAGGAAGCGGCGTCATTGCAAGAGGACTGTGATCTGGTT
>NC_051406.1:38180773-38181061 GCF_015228065.2 Penaeus monodon | reverse complement strand
CGCGAGAAACGTTTGAAACAAAGTCACGTGATTCGGTTCAGTGGCCTGGGCTGGATGCCAAGATTTATTGCAAGCGTTAAGCATTTTCTCGATATTCCTTGCATCTGCTGTGAGCTGGATCAACACAGCAGAGCCTTCTTTACGGATTCCTGCTGCATTCTCGGGGATTCCCAGGTCACGATTTCTATTCCTGGTGGGACGATGTTTACGCTGGGCATGTTGCAAGGTTTTTAAAGCAAAAAGTAAGGGTGACAGCCGCTGATCTGCAATATTGCTCTGCCTGACCTG
>NC_051406.1:38180416-38180737 GCF_015228065.2 Penaeus monodon | reverse complement strand
CTTGAAATGAATTCATAACGGAGATGACAAGCGAGAATCCGCTTTTTTTCATCCCCTTTTCGGAACCACTTTAGCTTACACAAAAGCAAATAAAAAAAAAAATCTCTCATAATTGGCTTTTAGAAAAGAGCCCCGTCATGGAGGTTATTATTGAAACGAGATGCAAATATTCAAATTAAAGATTTATGCACGAAAGCAGCGCTCAGGATCCATGACAAGGTGACTACGAGGATTTCGCATTTGTAAACAGCTGAATAAATAGTAAAATCCGACGCTTGTGTTTACTTCCGTCATTCTTTTTTCCGGGTCATCGGTATGGGA
>NC_051406.1:38177569-38178044 GCF_015228065.2 Penaeus monodon | reverse complement strand
CTGCGATGGGAAGAACACCAAAAATATAATGATCAGGATATTTTAAAAAATGACAAAAACAGCAAAAAATTATCATACTAACGAATGAATAAAGTAAGTGAGTAAGTAATAATGATAAGAATATCCTAAACCAACAAATGACACAAAAACATTTCCAAGCGAACTTACATCGACGTCGGAGCGAGGGAAACGCGACTCTGCTCTGAGTGACGCGTCGACACTGGCCGGATGTGAAAGAAAGTAAGAACTTGTTCTAGACATGTTTTGGCAGACAAGTTGTACCAGGAACCTTTCTTGATATTACCTGGTGTCTTTTATCTCTTTATCTATCCATCATTCTTATCATTAAAGTAGATTTATGAATGATGAATCAATAAACTGTTACAATAAAAGTGAAATGATAGATCTTGAAAGAAAATTATTGGATAAAATAAGAAGATATAAAAAGCATTTGACCTTAGATCTCATCGAGCTA
>NC_051406.1:38177346-38177432 GCF_015228065.2 Penaeus monodon | reverse complement strand
TAGATAAACCACAACAATAAGTGCACAAAATAAAGGTATACTCAAAAGTGATTTTAAAAATCTGAATCCTGCAAAACTAAAAGGAA
>NC_051406.1:38177008-38177107 GCF_015228065.2 Penaeus monodon | reverse complement strand
GTGGGTACGACCGTGAAAAGGGAACGAAATATCATGTAAAGGAAAGTTACTCCTAAAAATGTTGGGACAGGATGGTTGGGGGAGAATATTGTATTTCTG
>NC_051406.1:38175926-38176791 GCF_015228065.2 Penaeus monodon | reverse complement strand
TTATTCGACGTTTCATAATTACTTTATCACTTTGATACAGTATAAATATTTTATATTTTTTCAAACTCTGATCAAGTCCATTTTCTTTCGCAATCTTGCTTAAAAAAGAAATGGAAATAAAAAGTGTTTCGTTGCGCTAGAATCTCGTTTAGCGGCAGAGATACTCAAACTAATTGATATGGTGAACCAGCACGGTGGCTCCAATGCCCTAGGCACCTGCAGCACAACTATGCCATATTATTATTTGCTTACCATTCGGAAAATATTATCTGAGGACTGACAGTAATACGATTTTAAATGGGAAATATATCGTAAATGTAATAAAAGATTCGCAATTAGTTAAAAAGCACATTTAATGCCTCCATACTGTTTCATTCTTGAAAATTCGTTTAGAACGGGTGGCCTGAGACTCGCGTACCAGGAGCACCAGCTTTCAGTACACACAGACAGAAGTCGGGACACACAATCTGCACATCCCGACACGCGAACACAAGGCCCACACCAAAACACGGGAGGACACAATAGCCCACCTGAAACGGGTCATATCAACCTTATGGGCACTCGAGAGGAGGTCCACGAGGACACCCACCCCACCAGGATACACGCCAGGGAGACACGCTAAGGGCACACCCTCCGCCTCCCGTCAAGGAGGCACGTCAAGGAGATACGTCAGGACACATTCCGGACACTTCTCGTTCCAGCTGGATTCCAAAGATGTTCCCGATGGGCTCAGCAAGTAAATTGGCTTCCGGACACTAAGAGAGTTTTCGCCATAACAGAGTTTGTATTTTGGGTGTCTGCGCTGGCTAAACGAGCCACGGGGATCAGGAAAGTCAACCCGGCGCAACTGAGACCCGAAGGAAAT
>NC_051406.1:38175185-38175330 GCF_015228065.2 Penaeus monodon | reverse complement strand
CAATGCAATATATATACAAGCATTTGCGTTAACATTGGAGAGGTGAGGGAGGTCGTACATCAGATAGACAGATGGAAGAGAGACGGATAGTAACGGAGGGAATGATGCAAGAGACAGACGAGAATGATTTGACAGCATCGTAATT
>NC_051406.1:38174825-38174895 GCF_015228065.2 Penaeus monodon | reverse complement strand
ATGAGAGTGGGTTTAAGGTCCAGTGAGAATGGGGGATAGTGAAGGAGAAAGAAAAAGGAGGGGGGGTTGT
>NC_051406.1:38174669-38174768 GCF_015228065.2 Penaeus monodon | reverse complement strand
TTACAGCTGACATGTAACAAGAAATAAATAAGCCAAACAAAGGGAGGACAAAGGGAAGTAACGCGAAAAAATAATAAATCGGAAAGACAAACAGGGGAG
>NC_051406.1:38174130-38174608 GCF_015228065.2 Penaeus monodon | reverse complement strand
AAGAAGGGAAGTGAAAGACTTTTGCCTCCCGAAGGACAGAAGATAAAAAAGTTGAGCAAAGGGGAAAGAAAAATGAAGATGGAAGGCACAAAGTTAGAAGAGAGGAAAAGTGACACAAAGAAAACCAAAAGAAGGGGAGACAAGCGATAGCGGAAGATGGACGATGAAAGACACGGAGACAAAATTGAGAAAGAATAAATAAAAAGACGAGAGAGAGGGGGGGCGAAGAAAAGAAAAATGAAGATAAAATGTAGGTGAGAGGAAAGAGGAAATGAAACCCGATAGACAGAGGAAGAGAAAAAAAGGGTATGGAAAGAGAAAGAAAAGGAAGTGAAGAGAAGAAAAAGGAGGGCATGAAAACAGAAGACGGAAACAAGCAGACGAAGAAAGGAGACACAAAAGAAAATTAAAAATCTGGAAACTGGACTATGTAAAGAAAAAAAAAGACAAAGAAAAAGGGAAAAAGTAAGAAACAGAG
>NC_051406.1:38172857-38174109 GCF_015228065.2 Penaeus monodon | reverse complement strand
TTCGTGTATACGAATACAGAAAAAAAAAAACAGTACATAAAGAGTAAAAGCGAGAAAGACACGAGAGCACACGAGTTTAGGAGATGAAGGAGGTGTGTGGTATCTCAACTTTGCTCATAAGAGAAAGTTTCGGTACAAGTCCCAGGTCCCGTGACCATGCTTGGGGGACTCGCGGGCCCGACGCTGGACGTATTTGGGGTCCCGGGGAGCATTTGAGGGGAGAGAAGGAGGCTTCCCTACGCCCGAGAGACTGTGGGAATGAAATAGAAGGGGAGAAGGGAAGCTTGGAAGGACGGGAGGGGAAGGGGGAGAGACGAGAGAAGAAGGAATGGGTGAAAGGGTGGGATGGAAGGTGGAGGGGATGGGGGAGGAGGACGGGAGGGAGAGGATAGAGGATGAAGGATGGAAGGGATGGGAGGGAGGGGAGGGAGGGGAGAAAAGAAGGGATGGATGGGGTGGTAGGAAACCCAGAGGGGATGGGTAGGGGAGGGGAGAGAAGGGTAGGAGGAGGAAATGGAAGAAAGTGCAGAGGGGAAAGGGGGAAGTGAAGGGAAGGAGGAGGGGATGGGAAAATGCAGAGGGGAAAGGGGGAAGGGAGAGGAAGGATGAGGAGATAGGAAAAAATGCAGAGGGGAAAGGGGGAGGGGAAGGGAAGGAAGAAGAGATGGATGAGGTGGAAAGGAGTACAAAGAAGAAAGAGCAGGTATAAGGAAGGGAGAGGATGAAGAGATAAAGAGAGGTGGAAGGGAGGGGAGACAAGAAGGATTGCATAAGATGCGAGGAAGTGTAGAGGGGATCGAGGAGGCGAAAGGGAAGGGAGCAGGGAAGGAGGATGAGATGGAAGAGGGAAATAGAAGGAGAGACGGGAATGGGGATATTGACGGAAGGAGTAAGGGAGGGAAGAGGGAGAGGATGAAGTGAAAGGGAGTGGAGAGAGGAAGGAAGAGGTTGAAGGAAAGGGGAAGGGAAGAAGAGAGGGGAGATAGAAGATAGAAGAAAGGGAAAGATAAAAAGATGCTAAAGAGTTAGGGAGGGAAGGGAGGAGAGGTAGAAGGGAGAGGAGAAGGAACAAAGAAGTAAGGGAGGGAGATAAGGAAAAAACTGAAGGGAGAGGGAGAAGAAAGGAAGGGAGAGAGGAAATGGAGGGGAGGAGAGGTGCGGGGAAGAGGTGATTTAGGGGTTAATGAGCGTAGGAAGGGGGAGGGAGTGGAAGGAACATAGGAAAGGAGGAGATGTACGGGATAACCCTTGA
>NC_051406.1:38171411-38172466 GCF_015228065.2 Penaeus monodon | reverse complement strand
AATAATGACTAGAAGCAACCAAGCCGTTAGAAAAGGAATTCACAGAAGCAACTTGAGGGACAACAAGCTCTTAACATTATACCTATACTTTGCGGGCTTATGAGGGCCAAACTTTGCCTCGGGGGAGACATGAAGGAGAAACTTTAATATTTGGGAAAACAGCCGTAGTGATAAAACAATGTTAAATGATGGATAAAAAGAGAGAGAGAGAAACATATAAAAAACTTGTATTTCTGCATGTAATTTGTATATAATATCCCTGTACTTTCCTAACTAAGAACGTGGAGGTTGAAAAATACGAGAGAAAGAAAAATGTATATCTTAGTGTAATGTGTATTATTCCCTGTGCATTCCCGGTGTAATGAACAAGCGAATAAATGGCTGCCGTGATAATAACGCTTAATTATCTTCCGCATTTCTGTAATTGATGTACCAACGAAGAGGAACTGAGTCAGCTGGTGCCGGGCAGATGGTTACCGACTCGGAGCGGGAAATGGCGCCGACGTTAGCTCAAATGATCTCGTAGTGAGGCCGGTAATGACGTTAATTAGCACGGCTTCTTGGAAAGAATAATCAATGATTGACGGGAATATCAAGGGAGCAATAAAGCTATCGTCATTTCTGGAGCTAATTTATCCTTGAAAGAACGAACGAACGAAAAAAAAAAAGAGTTTAAAAATGCGTCGTAGATGTACAATAATGAAGTATCTGGCAAGTACGTCTGTGTTGACCTCACACGCGGGACAAATTTCATCTCGGATTCAAACTCGCGAATTGCGAGACTTGGCGAGAAGCAGGCCACATGCTGGCGCGGGCGAAAAACTTGGCTTTCATTAAGACAGGTCTGCGACTACCTTATCTTCTCCTCTGCCTCTTTCTCCGTGTTTTTTGCTTCCTTTCTTTCTTCCTCTATATTTTCTCTAATCGTCATCTCTTGTTTCCTTCATTTCTTCATTCTCCCCTCACCCTTCTTTTCCTTTTCACTCTTCCTCGCCTCTCTTTATATCTACTTCTTCTCTCCCTCTTTCACCTCAATCATCACCCTCCTTCTGCCA
>NC_051406.1:38171011-38171102 GCF_015228065.2 Penaeus monodon | reverse complement strand
ACCTCCGTTAGATCTCAAGGAACAAAGGAAGGTTGATCTCTTCTCGCCTTGTTCTCGCGCTCCAGAACAACAGACCACCTGCTGAGCTTGT
>NC_051406.1:38170095-38170534 GCF_015228065.2 Penaeus monodon | reverse complement strand
CCCCTCCCCCCCTCCACACTCCCCGCCCTCATGCTGCCTCGACCTGCCGGCGGAAATCTTGGAGTAATGGAAACCTTCTTTTTCTCCTCTTGGTTTTTCTCCACCAAACTGGCTTTCCTGAATTCGTTGGTCGCAGGTCAACGGTGATGACGTCACAGATGTAAACAAAGAAGTCGTAAGATATATATTTTTTCTGCTGTTTCAGCTTTTCGTTCCCAGAGAGAAAACAGGTTTCTTGACATTTATTTGAGCTATTCGACGGTAATTAAAGATTAATTACGTGTTTTTTTGTATCTTAGTTATGCATTCTATCTTTATTCATTTATTCATATTATCCCATGAATGTTCTAAGCTACTTCGTTTCAGCTGGAATGGAAAAAGGCTGAATCTTACGACCACAATACTCCGTCTTTTCAACACAACAGTAAAGTCTGCGCCA
>NC_051406.1:38168494-38169266 GCF_015228065.2 Penaeus monodon | reverse complement strand
TGGAGGGAAAACGAGAGAGAACAACAGAGAATTCTACAAACCCGAGAATCATACAAAAATATCTCGCAAAGACAATCGAAAGTTATTATAATAACCACACGTTCCAGTTTCTACGAAATAAAAAAAAATCATTACTGCTTTCATACATAAAGAAGAAAAAAACCTTACTGATAAATGATACTAAAGATAAGGTTCTGCCATGGTGAAGACATAACAAATCGGCGACCACACATTAAGGTATATATCCTTTCACAATCCTTACATCAACAGCCTGTAGTGAAAAGAAAACCTTAAGCTTTTCCGTGTACGTTTGCTCGTTGATACCCACCTGTGTGCATTAGTTTATGTAAACCTTTCTGTACGTAGAAATGATTCCATATATATCCCATGACCGAGGAAACCAATCAAAAAGACAAAAAATAATCCGAAATCGACAGAAATTATTGGAAAGATGATTGAATCCTGCGTTCGTTCAAGCAAATAAACAACTCAAAAAGTCGGGCTCAAAGGCAGTGCAGTGAAGCAGCAAGCAGTTTCTGATTGAGAGTGCAATAATGGTTGATCCCTTAGTCGCGTCGGAGACCAAGAACTAACTAGCAAATAGCAACGAGGCGGAAGGGCAGAGGCAGCTGGGCGGAAAAGGCTGGATTTCATAACCTGTCCTTCGTATTCATATTATTTATTCCTCGTCATTTAGCGTTTATTTAAGTATGCGTCTTTTCAAGGTCTCGAAAGGATCGTGGGTTTCATGAGGTTTTACCTCCCCCTCCCC
>NC_051406.1:38168101-38168297 GCF_015228065.2 Penaeus monodon | reverse complement strand
AGACATACCTCCATTATTTATTACGAAAGACCAGTTCCGTTAAATTTAACCTCCTGAAAACACAATTATTCACCAAATCCCACTTGAATAACTGAAAACACGACGCAGTACCCATCCAGTATCCTAAAAAGAAAGAAAAATCCTAGAAAGGGAAACAATAAAATGTGTCTCATGTGAACCTTCGTGGCAGATGCAC
>NC_051406.1:38167766-38168082 GCF_015228065.2 Penaeus monodon | reverse complement strand
TTCAGCGCATGAAATAAAGATGGCGTCTCAGGGTTTTATTACTGTTGTGGGATCGTGTCTCTCGGTTTCAGTCGCTTGTCCTTCTTGCTGCCTGTGTGTTCGCGGTCCTTTTGAATATTCGGGAGCATTGTGACTGATTTTCTGATTTTCCTTTTCCCTCTTCTCCATTGTATTTCTCCGTCTTCATATTCCTTTCCCTTCTTCTTCAAGATATTTTTCCCCCTTCGGTTTCTCCTTATTACAGCCTCCGTCAGTGTCTTTATGTATTTATCTCTGTTTGTTTGTGTATATCATTTTGCTTCTCTCTCTCATTTTT
>NC_051406.1:38167394-38167603 GCF_015228065.2 Penaeus monodon | reverse complement strand
TCCACTACATCTAAACTCAGACCGAGAAGGAATTCAAGCTCCTTATTGCTGTGGTTAAGGATATCCTTTGAAGGCTTGGAATGCAGTCTAATTAAACCCGACGAAGCAACGGGGATGGAAAGGAAGAACTGCGCGATATTCATTAACCTTGAAAAAACGGAAATATCACGGTTTCCTGCTCTGATGACAACAACGCTGGCTTCTCCCAA
>NC_051406.1:38166388-38166520 GCF_015228065.2 Penaeus monodon | reverse complement strand
TTGCCTCGATTCTGTGTCACCAAACATCCCGCCGTGAGGGATGAGAGCGACTGAGTTTTACTTCCACTGATTGGATCCTGTTTGCTTTGAAACATTGTGCGGGTCGCTCGTTTCCCTTACCCTCCTTCCCTG
>NC_051406.1:38166092-38166343 GCF_015228065.2 Penaeus monodon | reverse complement strand
TGATAGGTAAAAATTTTAAAAGTGTTTTTTGTTTATTAAGTAAGGAGAGGTTTGTTTACATTTGGGTTCTTTTGGAAGGCTGTGTCAGAGGTAGTTTTACTTCTCCTATTTATTATTCATATTTAGTCTATCCAAGGATCTACATTGCGTTTGGTTAAACTGTCTCATTAGTTCATTGAATTTCTGCCTGTGTTTGTTTAGTCATATTCATTATCATCTCTGTTCATCTATTACTGCAGTGTATTTGCACG
>NC_051406.1:38165789-38166021 GCF_015228065.2 Penaeus monodon | reverse complement strand
GCGCGCGCACGTACACACACAAAAAAAAACCACGGCATATACTTAATATGCACACACCCATAGAAAATAACCCATAAATAAGGACACACATCATATAGTGGGATTCATAGAAATTCTGTAAATAACATATTAAGATATTCAAGTCAAGCGGCCACTTCAGCACGGGCTTCGCTTCAATTAAGTCTTCAATTAAACACTTACAAAGACTCGAGCTTCCTTTGTGCTCTTGCGC
>NC_051406.1:38165245-38165448 GCF_015228065.2 Penaeus monodon | reverse complement strand
ACCGCCCAACCAAACATAAAGAGGAAGGCCACTCAGCCTCGCAACCGCAATCACCGGCCGTCCCTCGCACTCTGAGTTCCCCGACCGTGGCATGAAGTTCAACATGAAATATGAGAAGCGGCCGCTCGTCTCTCCCGCTGCCATCAATGACAAACATGACAAGTAACAAATTGTGCGCTGCCGACCCGACGCGAGTGATTCGG
>NC_051406.1:38164292-38164661 GCF_015228065.2 Penaeus monodon | reverse complement strand
TAGCCTATAGAGGACATCCTGTTCCTTAATAGGACAATCCACTATCTGTTGGGAGAGATGAATATTCCTTTAAACCATCAAATAAAGTCTATATATGTCCCTGTTTTCATATGAATCATCCTATATAATCAGTAATATCTGTTTAATTCACGAAGAAAGAAATATTCTCATATTAACTTATTAAAAAAATCTTTCTCATTTTTGGAGGTTCCTCCTCCCTTTCCTCATAAAAAGACTCCTCACTCCTCACTCAAAAATATCTAGATATTTTCCCTCGCTTTTTTTACCTTACGTTCGTCCATATATGTCTTATGAACCCTTGAGACTCTCTGATCTTTGTTTTGTTGATACTGAAAGGTCGCAAGGTCT
>NC_051406.1:38163477-38163771 GCF_015228065.2 Penaeus monodon | reverse complement strand
TGAACTTTTTTTTTTACTTTTTCAAACTGCACGATACTTTTTGAAAAAAAAACCTCCCCGTTATTATGATCTCTTCTCATAATTAAACAAAAACCTCGCCCTCCGTTTTTTTTTTAGCTATGTTACGTTTCCCATATGCTAAGAAGGAAAGCTTCAGATAGTTCAGCTTTAGCCTTTGGGATTAACATTCCTTTCATAAGGAGCCGTAAAAGGTGCGCCATCTGTTCCACGATTAATTGTGTAAGTTCTTTGAACTCGAAAAAATTTACTTCCAAAAAATTACTTTTACCACGT
>NC_051406.1:38163125-38163459 GCF_015228065.2 Penaeus monodon | reverse complement strand
CTGGTGATATTCGCAATTGCTGTGCAAAACCCAATAATGAAAATATATTTTTTTTTTTAAAAGGGAAAAAAGTAAAAGTTGCTAGGGTGATTGCGAAGGAGTTCAGTTTTTTTTTTGAAAATCTCATATCTTTGTAAAAAATTTTTCCTTTTTTTATTGTATCTAAGAGGTCAGTTTTTTGTAAAAATCATGGGTCTTGTGTCTGTTTAAAAAGCAAATGTAAATGTATTTATATAAGTATTAAGATATATACTGTTGAATTACGTGATTTACCTAACAGTGACGTCTTTGAAAAAGTGTTCACATTTTTCTTTATATTTCTCCCACCTTTTTT
>NC_051406.1:38162202-38162477 GCF_015228065.2 Penaeus monodon | reverse complement strand
TTTACCCCCCAAAAACCCCAAGACCTTCGAAATCTAGATAAGGCCCCCAATCAAGGGGAGGTGTTTGATCTCCCTAACCGCCCCCCGGACCGAGTCTCAGAAGGAAACCCAACAGTGATTTAATTAAGGAAGTTGGAATCGCCGTTTGATTACCGCCCGCAACGTGGGGAACCTTAGTGGCCTCTACGGAAACTTTGGCTCGTTCGGGAAATGCGATAAAAGGAGATTAAACTAGAAGAAAATGATTCATTGATTAGGGTTTGGTTATTCAGAAA
>NC_051406.1:38161554-38161849 GCF_015228065.2 Penaeus monodon | reverse complement strand
TTATCACTAGACTAGATCAAAGTCACGATACTGAATCAGTTTTAATTTTCAGTTTGGAGCGAACGTGCTATTAATAATTAATCATCATTTGCTTGCTAAATGCTCTGTCAATCTAAAGATCAAACCATCAGAAAAAAGAAAAATTATAATACTCGATTTTTTAGGGAAACATTCTTGCAAACATTTCATTTTTCTTTAAGCCGGTTACCCAATGTACTATCAACTCCTCAGTGATTCCGGCGCGGTGTCCTTCAAGCAAAGTGAAAATTCTCTGCAACGTGCTTAAAGTTTTCGT
>NC_051406.1:38161385-38161510 GCF_015228065.2 Penaeus monodon | reverse complement strand
TTTTCAAATTATGTCTCAGGTTCTCAGCTTTGGGTGAAGGCGTCGGATTTTTTTTTTCTTTTACGCACGTTGCCCTGAAGCGCTGTTCTTAAGTGCTCCCGGAGGCTTGTGCAGACTAGCCCTAA
>NC_051406.1:38160750-38161127 GCF_015228065.2 Penaeus monodon | reverse complement strand
TCACTCAAATTCAACTCTGACAACGTTAAAAAATTGCCCGGCCTAAACTTCATTACAGGCCCATTTAGCGACCCCGATGAAACAGCAACAAACATCGCACCGGGTCAAAATCATCTCTTTTTTTTATAAAGTGATGAATTTCATACATTAATGTGTCCTTGAGACTGCATAAGCTACGATACGCTTAATGGATGCAAAGGTAATTAACATTGCATAACCTTGGTGTTTAAATGTCAGTAATTAGCGGGAAAGCGAGGCGTCATACCAGTTTCCCAGCGCAATACTAATTATAATAATGCAATTCCTGGTCTGGGCTGTTTCCTCGATCGTGCCCGGTTAATGTATGCGGAACCACATGCACACTCAGGCACCAGAGT
>NC_051406.1:38158907-38159216 GCF_015228065.2 Penaeus monodon | reverse complement strand
TTCTTCTGAAAAGCGCAAAGGCAAATGTAGCGAAACACGAGGCGGTTTAGAAGCCCCCAAGAAGTCGCGAGAGAGAGAGAGAGACTTTCAATAAGATTTATAGCCCCGGGACACAATCTGTCTTACTTATCTTATCATTATCTTCCTTTTTACCCTCTTTTTTTGGGGCAGGGAAAGATTTATCAGGATTTATAAATTCTTCAACTTCCTTCCGGTAAGAAGCATGTAACGATATATATGTATATGTGAGATTTGTGACCGCTGAGCCGCTTTAAGACAAGGTATCTGCTATTGTACTCTATGGCTGTT
>NC_051406.1:38158507-38158666 GCF_015228065.2 Penaeus monodon | reverse complement strand
ACACCGGATTAATAGCAGATGGAATAGTATTTGCTTCTTATCCAGGAATAGACAAAAATATATATTAGGTTTTCAAGATGACAGCACAAAGGAGAAGCAGAGTCCAAGGTGGTTGGAGTTACGGAAATGGATGCGTTTATGAATAATTAGGTAGACGTG
>NC_051406.1:38157869-38158187 GCF_015228065.2 Penaeus monodon | reverse complement strand
AGTGAAAGAAAGACCGAGCGAGAGAGAAAAAAACAATTTATAGACACGTTATCCTTTAAAAAAAAAAACATCATTTTTTCCTTCAGACAAGAAAGGCGTGGCTTACGTGATTACAAACAGGATTTGCTAATGATATCCGGAATTTCATGCAAATTCCAAAACTTATCGAAACAAATGCGTGATAAAAGTCTTGAAGTTAAAATATTAATGGCAGTTTATCATTTTTGGACAAAGAAAGCAAAACTATAAATTGAACATAACTTGTTTTCATTTATCAAACCAGAAGATGCCTGTGTGAGTGTTGATTTTTTAACACAA
>NC_051406.1:38156436-38156641 GCF_015228065.2 Penaeus monodon | reverse complement strand
TATTTTAATATGTTGTTATATACCACCACATAATGGACGGTTTATACAGATGGTGATAAAGTTTTTAACCCAAAAAAAGGGGCTGTGATGTGTACAAGTGTGTATATAAGTTTGTGCGTATGTGTACCTGTGTAAAGTTGAGAATAAAAAAACGAATTAAGAGCGAATTAAAGGAAAAAAGGGGACAAAGAAAATGAAAGAATGA
>NC_051406.1:38155581-38156374 GCF_015228065.2 Penaeus monodon | reverse complement strand
AAGTTATCACGGAGTCGCCCTCATAGGTCCCGCACAAAAAATAAAATGATTTTTTTAAAACCTTTTCCCAAAGAAAAGCAGCCTCTCCCGCTCTCATAAACACTTCCTTTTCCATTGCAAGTCCGCCGTGAGGGAGGGCGAGCGTGCGGAAATATGCAAGGGCAGTAGCGACTCATGAGAAAAATTGCGAAACTCTCTCTCTTGGAAATTACACAGGCATGTCGCTACTCTTTGTTCTTGGGAGACTTAGCGAAAAAAGGGTACTAAGTAAAGAAAAAAAAAGTTGGAGGAAAGAATGTGCCTGCGTCTTTGAAGCCAAAAAAAAAAAAAACGCTTTATAGTAAGGGTATATTCTTTGCATAAGAGCACTTTGCTTAAAGCCCGGAACTTTTTGGCCGGGTGTGGAATAATGACGAAAAAAAAATTATGGAAGCAATATCCTTTTTATTTTTTTTCCCCTTTCGTTTTTTCCCCATTTTTTCTCATCTTTATTTATTTCTGGCTAATATTTTCCATATTTTTCATTCTTAATTTTTATACCGAACGCCTTCCGTTTTTTATTTCGATTCGAATGAGATTTTTCCCCCCCTGTTTTATCTGGCAACGTTATCTGCCATTTTTTTTTTTAGAGATTCAAATAAGACCTCGACAAATAATGCAAATCCAGACAGTCGCGCTCTTACATTTCTACATAACACGGTCGTCAGGCCACCATCGCATGCATCAATCATGTTCTTCAGCACATGAAATCGAGCCGTGTTGGCAAGTTTCCCTCATTCCAAAAATATAAAAA
>NC_051406.1:38155063-38155279 GCF_015228065.2 Penaeus monodon | reverse complement strand
TCTGCAGTTGCAATCTTCAAAAATGTAACACCAAACTTCAAAAGAGCAACCTTAATGCTACGAGTTTCTTCAATCGGAAAGATATGTCGGTCTAATTGGCTTTTAATTCAAAAACTTGACATTCACCAGGCCATGTTGGAAGAAAAGGATTGGAAACTGGCTCGTGCTTTCTATAACATACTCCTTTGTAGTTTCGCTTCTCGGCATTTGCTTATA
>NC_051406.1:38154596-38154920 GCF_015228065.2 Penaeus monodon | reverse complement strand
GATCTGAAAGTGGTGAAACATCCTAGATTTGTAGTAATGATAAAAAACAGTAATAACGATGACGATGAACTTAGGACGTAAAGACTTTCAACCTTATAGCACTAGGATTGCACCATGCAGTGTCTCAATTGCACACTGCAAGAGCGGTGCAGAAGCCAAGAAGTTTATCTGTTCCTTCCTCTCTAAATACTTATGTTCGAGAAACTCCACTGTTGCAGAAAACTTTTATCGCATTAGATCGTTATAACTACTTGAGCTAAGACAATCTCACTTAACTAAACACACTGTAATGAACCTGGAAAAAATATAAAAAAAATCTAGATT
>NC_051406.1:38152797-38153617 GCF_015228065.2 Penaeus monodon | reverse complement strand
TTGCATCTACAGTCCCTCCCTTCCCAGTGATTAATTCCTAATGACTTTCCCGACACAAACTTCGTATATAATTTCAGAATCTAATACCTCGAGGAGACACAAAGTCAGTCGATATTAACTCGGCCATTTATCACAGATCTCGAGTGTTTCTCCTGCAAGTACAGACGAAATCAAGAGTCTTATTTCTTATATTTTTCTCATTTGTTTTCTTCGGAATAACTTACCCGCGCCTCGTTCTAAGACACTTTTAATTGCGGTGTTGCAAAATTAACCTTTTGCACCTACAACCCGTTGTTTGAGTTCACGCCGCTAAACTTTAAGGCACTAAAATGGGCTGGGGGAAAAGTGAGGTCATCCATGATGCACTGCCTCCAGGGTGCCACACTGCAGGTTCTCCAGGGCTGCCAAACTGCCAACTTGGCACCTGGCCCGGACTCCCTGCCGAGACCCGAAACTCGCTGTCAGACAATACTTTTTTCGATACTAAACTCTTTTCTTGATTGATTTCTCACCCAGCTTCGTCGCTTTTATCTGTGATCAGGACTCGCGGCTGATTGAATTATATTTTTCCCCCGACGAGATTCATAAAAGATCGATAGAAATGGTGATGTTTTTTTCCCTCACCCTTCCCGTTTCAACGTTAAATTCCTTCGTATTTCCCCCACACAACGACCCCGCGGCGATGGCGGTCGTAAACAGCGACACAGCCACATCCGACAGCCACCGTCGAGCCGCGGACGGAGGCGCGATGGCTCCAGACTGGTAGAGGCTCTTATTGAGGAGCCTGGAGATGGCCTGGGGAAAAGGGGGCGTAGAACGT
>NC_051406.1:38152152-38152464 GCF_015228065.2 Penaeus monodon | reverse complement strand
CCAATCTTACAGTGAGTGATGTGTGTAGGACGTTGAGTTCAATTATTTTCAGAAATTCCGCCTTCCACCCTTTCATTAAGCTATTCATTCTATCTGTCTATCTCCCCCCAGCCATCCCCCATCCCATTTCACTTTCTTTCCGCCCCCTCTTATTTTTTAATTCATTTTTGTTTCATCAATTTTAGTCCCCCCCTTCTTTCAATCAGATTCCCATTTTCTATATCTCTCTATTTATCTCCTTTTTCCACGATCACTACTTTTCCCCCTTTTGTATTTTAGATTATCAGTGTCCCTTTCCTTTAAATCAAACTT
>NC_051406.1:38151710-38151966 GCF_015228065.2 Penaeus monodon | reverse complement strand
AGACTAACTCTTACTTGCAATCAGCTTTCCACTTTCTCTCTCCCCCCCCCGCCCATTCTTACTCCTTACTCCACCCCTAACCCCCACCCCCTTTAGTGACACGTGACGGCAGGAACGCGGCACTCCCCGTCGCCCTTAATTAGGGTATCACTGCAGAGGGACAATGATATCTTAATTATTCTGAGAAACTTCCCAGATTCATTAAAGAGACAGTGACTTGATCAGGGAGGCAGGTGACAGGAACTCACTCTGAATG
>NC_051406.1:38151208-38151635 GCF_015228065.2 Penaeus monodon | reverse complement strand
CTGTATGATACTTTTTATCACGTCGGTCTTGTATTTTTATTAATTATTTTCCCATTTCGGTAATTTATTATAGCAATAATGATATTTTTTTATGTGATATTATTTTATGGTGAACTAATTTTTCTTCTCTGAAAAAAAACGATAGTGATTCCATATAGTAAAAAAAAACGCAGAAATTTTAGCATTTTTATTTACATATATTCCCTCTGGAGACAGTTAACATAAACTACCCGTATTTACGTAGTTAGAGAAGAAGTAGCAATTTTTATGGATTTGAAACAACACATTAGGAGGAATTCAGAAGGATCTTCAGCGTCTGATGATAGCTTGATTAATTACATCTTTAAGTGGCGTTTTGATGACGTAATTAGGGTTTGATGGGTCAGAGAGACGTCATTATCGTGTTTGGTTTCTCTTCTGCCAATTA
>NC_051406.1:38150771-38150896 GCF_015228065.2 Penaeus monodon | reverse complement strand
TCTTCATATACAAACACTTACTTCAAATATAGTTCAAAATTGGTTATATCACACACCTGAATATAAACAGCGTTAAGGAAATCCAAGTGTTCTGATTGGGGCATCAATAAATGAAATAGGTTTGC
>NC_051406.1:38149659-38149742 GCF_015228065.2 Penaeus monodon | reverse complement strand
GGAATTAAAATGGAGCGTTGCAATCTTCGGTTCATTTCAGTCGTTGATGTGAATCAGTATCAAGCTTTTGACTGATTGCGAAT
>NC_051406.1:38147783-38147912 GCF_015228065.2 Penaeus monodon | reverse complement strand
GTACAGTGTAGCTTCAATGTGCAACGATTCACATAAGTAAATCCCTTAAATTCGAACTAACTCCTAAGTTTATCAAGTGGCAGGAGTCATGTTTATATTCATGTTAGATTTGTAATAACATTGTGTTGC
>NC_051406.1:38147525-38147763 GCF_015228065.2 Penaeus monodon | reverse complement strand
TCAAATATCAGCATTCACTAAAAGTAATTTTTTAATCACACGTTTTTTTTCCCTTCTTGTTTCTTTCTCTTTCCTTCCTTCATTTCTGTCTTTTAACGAGAGAAAATCATTTTGAAAGCTCCGTTTTGGACGAAGGTGGCCTCTCTGGCTGGGTTTTTCTGCGTCAGATAAACATCACGACGGAAATTGGGAACTGGAGGCAATGAACACAAGGAGGGATGGATAGCGTCATCAGATG
>NC_051406.1:38145261-38146848 GCF_015228065.2 Penaeus monodon | reverse complement strand
GCATTTTTATGCCTTCATCTTTCACCTCTGATCCTCTGGTGAGTCTGAGCGCAGAAAACCAAGTCTATATTTACCTATCTCTGTACCGCGCCCGAGAGCCTCAGGCGACCCAATACGAGTGTGACCTTTCTGAACTATCAATACCAGCAAAGGTCACGCACGGACCACGATAAGATTATAATGTGAGGCAGGTAGGCTGAATGTCCCGGATGAAATGTTTTATTTGTGGCGGAATATGAATGAGCAAAGGCGGAAATCAAAATGATTCGCTAATTCCCATATACATTCGCTGTCTTTCGCGGGGAAGGTAATAGCATTGCAGGGTTTAGCTGTCCTTCCTCGAGAGAAGTCGTGGGCAGATCATGTGACATTAAAGGGCAAGAACTCAGAGGAGGAGTCTAAAAATATAATAGAAATCAAGGATAGAACGAAGCGAAGCGAAATTTTGAGAAAGATGCGACGTAAACTTAGTTGAAATTATGAAGATTTCTCTTTTTTATCATTCTCTTGAAAACGAGTAAAGCATGTAGTTTTATTTTCCTTGTGTTTTCCTTTTCTTCATTTTTTAATCAAAGAAAGTGCTCGTAGCTCAGATATGAAAAAAGAACGGCGATAACGGCAATAACGATAAAACGGATCACAATGTTAAAGGAGAAAGTAATTGAGATGGAACTGATAACACACACGGTAACATTAGTGCATACAAATAACGTTACACTCTGCATCAAATATTCCTTATCGCCACTTTTACAAGCCTTATAACAGCCGTCTCCTTCTAAGACGAAACCCTACCTCCCAAAGCATCGAAAACATTCCTGATGATTTCCTCTCGAGGTGTTGGAAAAGGGCACAGCTCGCCTCCATAGATATTTCTTCCCCTGACAGTCTCCCACGCCAGTTCTCTCGTACTAAAATATTCATCCAGACAGTGCTGGGTCGATATCCAACTCTGCACATTGGTGTACGGGCAATGCTTGATGTAGTGTGTGTACAGGGACCTGGAACGGGGATACTGCCTGTGCCTCGAAGGGTGATCAGCTGTTGGGTTTAATGATGGGAATTTAACATGTATTTCTGTCTGTTCAATTAACAACCTTTGATGGTTTTGTCTTTTTTATTTCACTTATCTAAACAAACGCGTTCATTTTGGTTCCAGGATTACAATAGGGGACGTTATTCATTTAATATTGTGAGAATTATACTTTTTCCCCAGTAATTTTACGAATTATGACAAAAGCATTACTTTGCGAAAAGACTAACTACAGGTTGGAAGCAAGTTTGTAATGTTATAAGCTGAGAGCTGAACCGCAAATTTAATTACCTTTTCTTTCTTTCTCCTCAGGTTGTTAAGCCACTGTGCTTTTCAACTTCAAGAGTTATAAGCAAATTGTTCCAAGTTTACTTTTCCTCAGCTTTTGTGTTCTTTGTAATAGTTCTATTATTCCACATTCCATTGTATGTTATCGTATAATCCGTATTATCATGGTGTTTGCTCCAGTGCATCCGCAATTCGTTAAAAATTAAGTGAAACAGCGGCTTATTTACCCGTTATTGTTCAGCCAGCCTTAACTCTTCTGATAGCAAAAA
>NC_051406.1:38144962-38145237 GCF_015228065.2 Penaeus monodon | reverse complement strand
AAAAAAAACATAACCGCTTCAGTTTGAGGAAAAAAACACAGAGAAAAAAACATGTAAGCACACTTATCCATAAAATAAAACGAAAACAAACTTGCCTACGTATCTGCATGTACGTACGCATATTTGCCAAAAGAATCGCCTCCCTTTCCGCAATATCCGCTCACCAACAACAAAATGTTTTGCACAAAACTATGAACCAAATGAAAGATACAAATGTTTTTTTTTTTTGGAACGTTTCGAATTGGCGAATCGGACCTGAAATACCAGTAGAGGGA
>NC_051406.1:38144646-38144766 GCF_015228065.2 Penaeus monodon | reverse complement strand
AGAGAGTTCTGATAAGCCTGTTTTGTTTTCATTTTTCCCTAAGGCGTTTGTGTTCAATGCCGGAAACAGAAAAAAAAGAAAACGAAACTATAAAGGATATCGCATGGATGGAACAGCCTT
>NC_051406.1:38143666-38144626 GCF_015228065.2 Penaeus monodon | reverse complement strand
TAGACGCCTCGAAAAACAAACAAAAGCAGAACAGGAAGCGCACTAGGAGTGAGTCTCAGCGTGAGAGTCTCAGCCTCTAAGAGTACTGGTCAATACTTTACAAATCCGAGAAGTTTAAAGTTGTATGAGACTTTCATAATGGCTTAGATTGCGTAACCGGAACTCTACGGTGACGTCTTCAAGATCCAATTACCAACGCACTTCACGCGGCGTCGGTCGATGCTCTGTTAAGTGGTCGGCCTGAAAACGTTCAAGTGTTTCTTGATATCAAGGAAGTGAGGAATTATATCACGAATCTATGCACACTTCAGATGACGATTCACTGAAGAGTTTGATGATAGTGAAGAACAATGGTGTGGTACTAATGATTTTTTGTATAACTATTTTACTCCCTACTGTATACTTTCCTCAAAACCATCTCCAACTACAACTTCCCACAGGGTCCCAATATCCTCACTGCCTTTCAAAACAGCGATCATTTCTAGTACGCGAAAACCTCTCATCATCTTTAGGGAAACGTTTGCACTAACATTCTTCGTCTACCATTCAACTGTGGCTCCTTCGCGGTGTTGCCATTTCGTAGAACTTTGAAATAAGTATAAATATGGCAGGCATTAATAGATGCTCTGTCCAAATCCAAGTCACTGAGAAATACGATACATCGACTTTAATCAGTAGTGGTATAACATCGAAAATTAAATCAAATACTTATAATTACGAAACTAATCGTTTAAAATTGAGAGCAGCCTGCTTGTTTACTCTAGCGCTGTCCAATTCTTCAGTGCGAAATTCCCGACATCTGTTTCTTCGGACGCTGCCCGTTGCCATGGCTTGAACTTCTGTGGAGATCCGGGCGGATTGTGTCATACTATTTCGTTAATTCTTTTTGGGGTGGGACTGTGTTAATGAGTCCTTAGATAAATATTTGGGAAAATGTGTTGATAAATTGGTTATTAACTG
>NC_051406.1:38143337-38143632 GCF_015228065.2 Penaeus monodon | reverse complement strand
GATACAAATAATACGATGATTAAAAATGAATGTAAATTACTTGCTTCTAACATGAAGCTGCAAATAATAAATGCTTTATATCAATATAAAGAGTCAGTAACCTAAAAAGGTAAATGGTGGAATTGCCATGCTTATCAATAGCTTTCTCGAAGTAGTTTCTCTCACATACGACAAGATTTAAAGGCTATGTAGTGCATTTTTTCCTTCGGGGTAATAAGAAGGTAGAGTGAGAGAGATAGATAAAAGATAATCGTATTTGTGGGAATTTAAAGTGAACTGATGCTTAAATACGGGA
>NC_051406.1:38142114-38142974 GCF_015228065.2 Penaeus monodon | reverse complement strand
TTTTTTTTTTTTTTATTGTACCAATAACTATTCAACTTCTGCTACTGTTATACATATTACCATTCATATCAACACTGTTATACTATTCATCATTTTATAATAAATCATATTATCACTTCCGTCAGCCTTATTAGAATAATAAACATCAGGATAATCAATGTAATTAACCTATCGTTTATTGGAAAAAACTGGAAAGGATTAACAGAGCATTGCCCTATTTGAAACATTACTACAGTCACCGGTATTTAACGTCTGAATTGTGAAGTTAGCGTTGCCTGTATTCGGCCCCTTAGCGAATCCAGTACACCCACTATTGATAATATCGGAGAGACAAATATATTACTGTTATTGTTAGCCAAACCGCTAGCCATAGTAACAAAGTGATGGTGTTAGGAAAGGTGGTGTTGGCAACAGCGAGTGCCAGCGCAACATTGATATTGGTGTCAAGCAAGGTATTAGCAACAGCCACAGCCAAACTACAGCATTGTTGGCAAAATCAATAATCGGAGTCATAGCAACAGTTACATTAGCATTGATGGCAAGTACGACAGTCAGTGACAACACGGGAAGAATGACACTGACAACAGTGACCATAGCAAAGCTGGAAAAGCTGAGTAGCAAGAACCATAGCAACAGTGACTGAAGCAATGCAGGATAAAACGGCAAGCACAGTGACAAGGCGATAGCAACAAAGAGTAGAGCTGGAACAGTGACTCTATCCGAGGCACTGCAAGAGTCCGATGATAGAACTCATATCAAGGACGCACGCTGGACCCGACGGAGGAACGTAAGCAGTGTTAATGGCGAGCTGGTCGCTGCTTTGTGGTCAGACAATAGCGTTCGATAAAAAAGCACAAAGA
>NC_051406.1:38141561-38141996 GCF_015228065.2 Penaeus monodon | reverse complement strand
TGCATACTAAGGCGAGGAAGCCGTGCAACAGAGGCCGGCCAGAATGTAGGGTGACAGTCGAGGATTGTTTTGGTAGCCTTGGATGCGTTTACTGCACGCATACATGTGCTAATGGATATGGATACACACGCAAGCACGCGCGCAAACTTGTACAAAGGATTCTTCTTCTTTTTTAGATTTTCCCCCGTTTTAATGAAAATTTATGGTTAATGTAGATTACTGAACTCGATGCAAAACAAAGGTTTTCCAATGAACACATTACAGGCATTTGGCAAGAGCTGGTCGACGAGTGACGTAGGTGCGCAGGAAATGTCTTCTGGAAACGAGAAAACATTCAGAAGTTTCTATTGTTGTCGCTTTTTGTTCCCTCCTAACATGGCTGTTACTTATTCTACCGATGGTGTTTAAAAGTAAAACTTTTGGTGTTTGTCCTTG
>NC_051406.1:38140874-38141269 GCF_015228065.2 Penaeus monodon | reverse complement strand
TCCGCCGACTCGACCGCCTAGCATCTCATTCATCTTCTTCAATCCAAGCTGAACTTTAAAGGTCGCAGCATCCCAGGTGGAGCAGAGCAGCCTCGGCCGAAGATCTCCGGCACAGCAGCTTCGGGGCATCCTCTGGCCAGCAGCCAAGGAGCAAACCCGGGTCTCCTCTCCTTTGCTGGTTCCTCCTTTTGCTTTCTCGTTGGGATGAATGGCAAGGAGAGGGAGAGAACGTTCCTCGAGTCCCGCGCCGGTTTGAAAACAGAGTATCTTGGTAATTGTGTCGTGTGAGTAAGGAGAGGTGGTAAGAGTGGACGGAAGAGAAAGGGAGAGAGTGAATGGTGAGGGGAAGAGAGGAAGAGAAGGGAAGAGGGAGAAAGGGAGATGAAGAGGGGTTC
>NC_051406.1:38140292-38140743 GCF_015228065.2 Penaeus monodon | reverse complement strand
AAAAAGTAACTTACATGCATCCAAAACCCGAGGTATCCTAACAGGCCAAAGTACAACCATAAGAATAGAACTCATCGTCACAAGATGAGGCTGGGTTCCTAAGCGTCATCCCTCGCCAACAGCATCCTGGTGGAACCCTTGTCTTTCAGCCGAGAACAATGACCAACGAGGTAACACGAGATTACTTCAGTTTGAGAAACAAAAGCAGGAAAACAGGCTTCACGTTGGCATTATTCGGACAGTAAAATTACCGAGGAATATAAATGTGCGGAATGGAGAAGCCGACAGGGGATGGGATCCGCTATAAGAGATATTGCGGTCTGTCTGGGACCCGGGAAAAGGTTCAGATAACAAGGTATGGCTTTAAGGTAACGGTTATGGACTTCGGTAAACAGATCGCGTAGCCATGAGACAGCCGAACGACGGAACGTATTCTAGATTATGTGCTTGA
>NC_051406.1:38138070-38139342 GCF_015228065.2 Penaeus monodon | reverse complement strand
GAAGTACGGATAGCGAAGGGCGTCACTCTAACATGCCACTTAAATTGCATATGTTGTTTATTGACGTCCTGTCTTCTAGGAACCCTGCTCCCCGTGTGCCATGGTCCCGGGCTTAGAGTGTGTGTTTACTTGAATGCCTGACCACAACCTTTCATGTTTGTTTCCGAAATTTCTCTAATTGCTCTCTGTTTGACCATGTATTAGTTTAAGGCATAAAAGCTCAGGTGTTTTTTATTTTTCTTGCCAACTCGGTCTTTTATAGATGTGCTCTCTGTAAGATCGTGTCTTCGGGTAAGACTTCCTAATTAATTATAAATATTGACTGATTTCGTAATTCTTAAAAGACCCATTTTCCCCCCACAATGCTGCGTTTGACTTCCATTCATCAATCGAGTAGTTAATTTATAATATGGTTATACGCTGGCTGTCGATGGGAACGACTCACCCGGTACAATATCGCTTTTTCTTTAAGCTGACGTGCCAGGAGGGAGCACCTACACGGCCGAGGCATTTAGGCCTACGCTCCTATGGGGATTAAGACAGGTGGAAAAACACAGCATCCTTCTCTCATAGCCATAAACTTCTTTTGCTTCACCTTTCTCTCATTTTCATTCTTTGTTCGTGCTAGTTTTCTCCCTCTTTCATTTAATCTCTTTATCGTTTGTATATTTCTATAAACCATTCTACGAATAATGCAAAGTTCACGCAGTTGTTAGCTCATGTATTAAAGGAAATAGCGCATTGTTACGTTCCCCGAGTGATGATAATACATAATTAATGGACCGCTGGTTATTGGGTTTCTAACACCCTCCCGCTTTGAATTTTTCATTGATTCTAGCTTTATGCAGAGCGAATGTTTTACCCTTATGCATATATGCAACTGCGAATATAAGGGATATGTGCATCTAAACCTGTAAGTGATTCGGTAACGAGACGAAATAGTGGTTTACTGAAATGTGGGTCTTCTTTTGGTGTTTTTCAAGGTTGTAGTCATTGAAATATAACGGAAAGAGCATGCATAGAAGAATAGGTTATATATTATTACAAAGTTTTCGAATCATGATCTTGAGAATTATTATTATTAAGGAAAGTATTAGAAATTTATTTAATTTGTAAAACAAAGAAGCTACTTTATTCACTCTTGAGGTAGATAGGCAGTTAGAAGTTCCAGGGCGGGTAAAAAAAAAAAACGTTTGTTCAGACAGTAAATCGTTGGGCATTAGAATGTAGCTGTTAGTGACCAGGAATGATGAATTAGTTGGAGTCGAGATG
>NC_051406.1:38137129-38137670 GCF_015228065.2 Penaeus monodon | reverse complement strand
TTCCAGGCAGCCTTTATTCATGCGAGCCTCTCCTTTCCAGGTGTCTCCCACGAGATGGTGACCCTGCAAGGCTCCTCGCCCTTGCCGCTCGTCCTGTGGCGCTCGGCCTCTCCCCAGCCTCCGTCGTCATCCTCCCCAGCCTCGGCCGCCCTCCCCTCTGTTGCCATGGTGACCACACACGCCATCAACAACACTTCAGATCAGCAAATCTCCCCCTCGCCCCTGAGGGTCGGTGCTCCCCCTCCCTCTCTTCAGTCTCTTCAGCACTCAACGCCCTCTCCTCCGCCGACTGGCTCCCCCCCTTCAGGGCCGTCAGGTCTGTGCTGGAGGGCCAGGGGCGGCGGGGAGGTGGCCCTGACCCCCGACCACCGTGGGAACCTCTGGGCCGTCACGACCTCAAGCCTCGGGTCAGTATACCTGCCTTTGGGTCTGGCCCTTTGTTTGGGAAGCAGCGAACAGACAGAGGAAGCGGGGAGGGGGCGGGGGGATGGGATTGGTTGGGAGGGAACGGACGTTGGGAACTAGAAGGGGGGGGGGAGAA
>NC_051406.1:38135749-38135834 GCF_015228065.2 Penaeus monodon | reverse complement strand
AATTCACACTTTGAGGACCATTTTAAGGTGTGTGTGTTTGGCAATTCGAGAGAGAATATGAGCTATTTCCCTGTGACTATCTAGG
>NC_051406.1:38135117-38135319 GCF_015228065.2 Penaeus monodon | reverse complement strand
AACTAGATTGCCGAAGGAAAATATCAAATATTCTCTCTTGAACTTGGCAAACACACACACCTTAAAATGTCCTCAAACTTTAAATTTCACGATAAATGGACTTTATCGCTGGTCGGTATCCAATGCCATTTCCGTGACTTGTGTCTACAAGTTGTGAAGGTTATTGGCAACTCAATATCCACAGTCTGCCTCAGCCTTGTAA
>NC_051406.1:38134209-38134677 GCF_015228065.2 Penaeus monodon | reverse complement strand
TTACATAATTTATTTTCACTGATCATTCATCATACCAAATTTTCATATATGCAATTAAATATATCTATACTATATAATCTTAATCTTCCCATTCATACAGGTAAAAAAATTCGACCTCCACATTATTCACATATAACCAACGTAACCAGTCTTTGCTAAGTGAAATTCGGCCCAATGACACGAAACAGTAAAACAAAGCAAAGTAAAAACAGATTACGAAATCTTATTGCGACTATATATTCCTAATCGAAGGAATTTCAAAAAGTTTTAACACAGGTTAGAGATAAGGGGCTGGCGTGACCCCATGCCCTAATACCCTCCATTAAAAGATAAAGAAGACCGCTTTTGTAATGCATTCGCCGCTAGTTTGGGCGAAGCTGAAACCCTTTGTCTGGGTCGTTGGCTTGGTGGGCGGTGATGCTGCCGCTAAATGGGAGATAAAAGATCTATGATGGGTTTAAATTTAGC
>NC_051406.1:38131766-38131897 GCF_015228065.2 Penaeus monodon | reverse complement strand
ACCGTAATCAATAAATGCGTACAACAACTTTTGCAACTCATCTGAACTAAGAAGTCAATTGCTCAGTTATCAGAAATTAAGTTCCTACTTCGTGCGACTGACAATCTGTCAATCTCCATTCTCCATGTGTA
>NC_051406.1:38131376-38131456 GCF_015228065.2 Penaeus monodon | reverse complement strand
AATGGGAATGGAGATTGATAGATTGTAAGTAGGAACTTAATTTTTGATAACTGAGCAATTGACTTTCAAGTACAGATGGG
>NC_051406.1:38130490-38131148 GCF_015228065.2 Penaeus monodon | reverse complement strand
ACCAATACGTCCATACATATCGTAATGCATTTACACTCACCTACCGGAATTCCATTATTTATCGACCTCCTTGCATAACCTGATCGACCCACCATCCACGAACCAACAAAATCCTCCAGCATGCCTTGATCAGTCTATCTATTGCGTTTCTCTGATGTACTGACCTGATTACGTTCCCTGAATATGGACCCCTTGCATTGCTCTACGTGGCCTGTGTCTCCCTTGCATTGCTGTATGTGGCCTATGTGTCCATTGCATTACTGAACGTGGCCTATGTGTCCATTGCATTACTATATGTGGCCTATGTGTCCATTGCATTACTGTAGGTAATCTATGTGACCCTTGCAGGCCTTGAACTATGGGCCCTTTGCACGTCTTGATTTTATAGAGCCCTTGCCTTTCCTGCTCTATAGGTCCCTGCCATTCCCCGCTCTATCGACCCCCTCGCGTTCCCTAAGCGACCCGCCATTCACCAAAATCTTTATCTTTCTGGAGCAGCCCGGCCGAGCCTCTAATCAATTAGCGCCTGTCAGATGTAGATCGGAAAATAATCACTCTGGGAAATACAGACATACAGACAAACACAAGACGTGCATCCAGGAAGTCTGCGTTGCGAGTTACAGATATGTACATGACTGTGTGTGTGAATGTCACATAT
>NC_051406.1:38126987-38129078 GCF_015228065.2 Penaeus monodon | reverse complement strand
GCGCAAAGCATACGTTTATATACACTGCCACAGTTGATGTGCGTGCTCTTGTGCCTTTTACCAGTATAATATCGGCATCAACAAACTATAAAATAATTACCATTCGATTCCCAGGTTCTAGTTAGGCCAGTGCAAGGAATAAAGAATCAATAAAGAAGAAAAAAAAACGAAATAACATCGTCTCGAAACCCAAATATTGGTTCAAAGGCGATCAAACGAAACAGAGGAATAAAGATTAAGATTATTTACAAAACCCGGTATAATGGCGGGGGATTTTCGAGGGTGAGCCACACTAGAGCCGATTGGAGAGCCATAAAGAAGCCATTGAACTCGGGTCGCGTCTTACTGATATGAATTATGGCTGGTGGATGCGTTCTTATCAGTAACATGCGAATGATAAAAGTGAAATAAGGCTCTAAAGTGGATAGTACATGGCAAACTGAATTTTAATTTTAAAAGGATTTATTTGATACTCCTCAATGTGAACGTCTTCCTTAAGAGAGAGAGATAACAATAAATATTATACATTTTCTAATTTGAATATTAATTTCTTCGTTGAGGTATATAACTGCTTTGATAGTCTGTACTGTAATTATTTTGCTAGCCAGTGCAATATCAAGGAGAATGTGTCTCTCAGCAGTGATTAAAAGGCGTTTTCTTTCGGCAGCTCGGTCGTGGCACCTGGGAGAGTGTGGGTCCTTAACTTCACCTCCCTCACCTGGCACCACCTGGAGGCGCCGCGCACTGCTGCCAGTGATGCTGCAACACCTCCAGAGTCTTCCCGGGCAGGGGCAGATCCGCCCCTCGCGCGCGCAGCGTCCACTATCTCCTCCGCCCCAGCGCCTCCGGAGGATGCTTCCCCGAGGGCCGTCCCCGCGGCGCCCGAGCCTGCCCCGGTGGCCTTGTGCTCCTGGTCCAAGGGAATCATCGTGCTCTACGCCCTCAACGGCTCCGCCACCACCTGGATGTTCTCCGTCAAGACCGGCAAGTGGCTGGAGACCACGCACTCCAAGTTCCCTCCGGCAGCAGCGGCCCTGGAGGCAAGCTGGTGCGGGGCCCGCCACGACGCCATCTGGTTCCTGACGAGCAAGAGGCAGAAGACAGCGGGGTCGGTGCGCTCGAGCTCTGCCTCGGCCCAGGGAACGAGCCAGGCGCTGTGGAAGCTGGACCACCTCGGCAAGTGGTCTCGCCTCGAGGTGACGCAGACAAAGGGCGAGAGCTATCTCGAGTCGCCGGCAAAAATTCTTCAGTCGTGGAGCGACGCCCGAGGAAACCTTTTCCTCCTGCAGGAACACGAAGCTCCCGAGTCGAAAGTGAGCGTGGTCAGGTTCGACCCGAGTTCCGGGGAGAAGACTCTGACGGGCCTGAAGGGCGGCGCGTGGGGCGGCGCGTGGATCCCGGGCTCCTCGGGGGAGCTGTACGCCCTCTTCCCCCGCGACGGAGCCTCCTGGGTCGCCACCTACGACTATTACTCCGGCGACGTGATCAGCACGGAGAAGGCCACAGTGCCCGTGGCCTCGGAGAGCCTCTTCGTCAAGGTGAACGGCGTCATCCACACGACCATTCCCGCCTGCAGACACCTACCCCCCATGCCTCGGCACTTGCAGGAGCCTTCGCCACCAGATATGAGGTTCAGCCACATCTCCCTGAGTCGCGCGTGCGCTCCGGGGGAAACGGACATCCCCATGGGGCGCCCCAGCCAGGGGGTGATCCAGGGGCCCCGGAAGACGGACGTCCTGAGCAACGTGCAAGCGCCGCCCAAGAACCGCTACGTGTCCGACACTCGAGCCGCTGCGCCTGCGCGGGAGGCCTCCTCCAATCACCTGGATGCGGAGGGCGCAAGGGACGGCGCACCCACCACGACGTTACAGGACCGCGGCGGGGAGCCCGGACTATCCCGCACCACAGGGAAGTCCGCCGATATCATCATGGTGAGCGACGACCAGGAGGTAAGCGCCTGACGTCACGACGGCGCCGTTGGCAGGGATTCAGG
The DNA here is from genome assembly GCF_015228065.2 of Penaeus monodon. Classification (NCBI taxonomy): domain Eukaryota; kingdom Metazoa; phylum Arthropoda; class Malacostraca; order Decapoda; family Penaeidae; genus Penaeus; species Penaeus monodon. Next base: position 38,127,085 of record NC_051406.1, on the reverse strand, counting down.
ATTCGCGAGGGGGGAGGGGTGTAGAGGGGGTGTAGAGGGGGGCGGATGCCGCATGCAGACACAGAGGCGTTTTCATCCCTGTTCGCATTCTATCAGAC
>NC_051406.1:38126456-38126600 GCF_015228065.2 Penaeus monodon | reverse complement strand
TCTTGTCATCGCTGCATCATTTTCACCTTTTTCCTGATGTCGATGAAATGCGATGACGAGTTCACCACCTTGATAGTCTTCTGAATATGTTAAAGTTAATCTTCTGGAAATTACGTCCACGAAGTTTCGGTGCGGGAAGTTTAG
>NC_051406.1:38124390-38126404 GCF_015228065.2 Penaeus monodon | reverse complement strand
TGCTTCGTAGTAATGGATAGTAATGATGAGTATGAGGAAGATTGTAGTGAGTGAGGATAAAATAAGGATAAAGTGATGATTTAGGATGAAGATGGGTGGTGAAATAATAGCAACAGTGTGGCAATAGGGTCACATCTGAATTTCGAGGTAATAATATGAATGAATATGTTAATTTTAAGGTAACAGGGCTGACTATGATCCCACAGCACAACCCTGGTCGACAGTGGAAATAATGTCGCTTATGTCAATTTAAACCTTACGCCAGATGATAGTAACATTATTCTGTTGCAACAGCTGAGCCATGTTTTGATAAGTATTCCTTTCTAGCCATCATTGTGTAATTACTGTGAATGAATGCGATGAGTACCTTAGTGAAGGAATTTTCATTCATCTCTAAACCCTTTAGATTTTACCAGAGAATCATATTTGGTGGCTTGAGTTTTGCTGATAACGAATCTGTCTCTGTCGTCATTTAAGTTTGATTCAAATGGTATTCATAACCACTATTCCATACTTTACAAATGTTGCCACATGCTTTTATAATAATGAAGAAAAGAACACATATCATAAACTAAATCATATTTTCTATAAAAAAGAGAGGATCTGAAAGACCAGAACAAACTACACGAAAATTTCTCATCAATAAGTGAGAGCAGCATAGTTCTGTAGCCTTGACATTCCCTGAGATAATAAAAGCCTCTCTCCCCAGATGCGAACGTGGCCGGTCGGTCCCCACCAGATGAACAGGAGCCACACACACGACTCCATTATTTTCTTCTCTCTTTCTCTCTCCATCTTCGCTCTGGTTGGCATCGTCGTCTTCGTCAGGCGGTGCGTGAGGTAAGGCCAAAACGCGTGTCGAGAGAAAGAATCTTGGTAGGAATAGAATTTAGTTTCTCGTGTCCAGGCTTTATCGATGTTCTGCAGTCCTGACGCCTCTCTCGCTCTCCGTTCCAGGTGTCCTCCCAGCCGAGGCCTCGGCGACGCCCCCGAGGACCGCGGGAAGCCTCCGTCGCCGCTGCCTGTCCTCTACAGCATCGTGCCGGACGACCCTGCCTACGAGACCTCCGCCACCGAGTCGCCGTGCATCTCCCACCACGCGCTCTACGACTCCAGCCCCTACGCCGACCTCACCAACCCCGCCACGCCCAACCACGCTGCGCCCAACTACATGACGCCCAACGTAATGACACCCGGTGCCATGACGCCCGGTGCCATGACGCCCGGTGCCATGACACCCGGTGCCATGACGCCGAATGCCATGACACCCAGTACCATGACGCCGAACGCCATGACGCCGAATGCCATGACACCCAACGCTGCCACGCCACTCCCTTCGTCACCGAACGTTGGCGGGCGCCAACCTACCATCGCGTCGCCCGGGGAGTTCCCGAAGGACGCGCTCACCTACGCCATCACCCACTCCGCCTCCGACGCCATCAACATCGCCACCAACAATGCCTTCAACACCTACATCAGCACCACCCAGTTCTGACGAGGCCGCGTGGCGAACTACGGCTACTACTGACGCCCGCGAGACACTGGCCGGGGGACGTGGGCGCCGGGGAAATAGAAGTGCAAATTCAACTCTTCTCGGGTATGAGCGAGTGCGCTGGGGACGCAAGGCAGAGCAAAAGCCTCGAACGTGCTTGAGTTTTGACATCCGAAAGTCATCCTTTTTCTGAAGTCAACAAGACCTCAAGCCTGATCTTTCCGATAGTCTCAATGATACAAACTATAAGGCAAAAGAAGTCACACTTCAACTTGCTATGAGGGAGACGAAGCTACACAGATACACAGAGGAAATCGAGCATCATTTAGAAATTATAGTCATCAGTCATTAGAGTACCGCAGATCTCAGAATTTAGTCGTCATTATGGGTGCCGCCAGAACGAATGCTGACCAGCTTAACTGTAGTGTCTGACGAGAAACAGACGTACTAGTCTTGTAAAAAAATAATAGGCACGATGATATTCCAGATAGAGAGAATGTTTACTAATAGGGCTTATATGAA
>NC_051406.1:38122958-38123696 GCF_015228065.2 Penaeus monodon | reverse complement strand
CACTGTACTCTATCCGCCGCGAAAGACTTATATCTCTGTTGTCATTTCGTTTAAGAAATGAGTAACCTTCTTTGGTCATTATTCGTGTTATCTATTTATATATTTATTCATGTATTCACCCATGTTTTGAGTTATCTATTTATGTCTTTATCTATTTACTCATGGAAAGTCTAATCCACAAGCCAAACCGAGACTTTTTTAGAACTAACTTTTTCAGACAATAAACTTAATTGCGACTTGTGAACGTCGGCGATATATATCTATGTAAAAATAGCGTGTCTACTTTTTTTTTGCAATAGTTATATCATTTATCTATCTCATATTACTCACATCAACGGCCTAGCCAATCATATAATGTCTATATCATTTCCATAGCTCATCACTCTTCTCTTTCGATTAACAGTACTTGTGGTGAATTTTATTTGTCACTTCTTTTTTTAATATATGACTTACCTCATCTCCTGTCAAGAGATTTTTTTTTCATATTTCTTGCTCCCTCTTGTTCTGTCCTTTAAAATCTTGCTTTTTTTCTCTCTCTTTTTTGTGTTTGTTAGTTTACATTTTCTTCTGATTCTCCTTTTATTGACTGTACTGTAAGGGAAGACTATCATCCATACACTTATAGTTCGACTTGAAACTGCTTAACATGTACTTTAGTTGGTCTGAATATAAATACGATTCACAATAAGTATACTAGTACACATAAAATGAAGTAAATACAATGTATTAACTAATTCT
>NC_051406.1:38122495-38122908 GCF_015228065.2 Penaeus monodon | reverse complement strand
AATATACAATGAATTTTGGTATATGTTTAATATGACAAAGGTAGCTAGTCACCAATGTAGAACACGGATATAGCACGTGTGTAGACATATAGGTCTCTTTGAACTTTATCAGGGTTGTACTGACGCGACTTTATAATGTGTGAAAGCACTTTTCAGATCCACAAGCGGAGTACAAATCTGTTATAATGACATGAACACATGATTATCAGGATATGTTTCTTTCAGACCAGCTTTCAATGCTTATAAAACAATACTGCAAAGAGAATGGGATTCTGTGCGATGGAATGAAGGCGAAACTCATATATTATCGTAAAAGAAGGTTTGTGCTGCTATTACGGTTCCTTCGGTTGGATTCTTGTTTTGTATACTTTTGTTAGATTTACGTTGATATTCAGGATAAACTGTCTTGTAGA
>NC_051406.1:38121221-38122273 GCF_015228065.2 Penaeus monodon | reverse complement strand
ATTATTAAAATAGTTCTTAATCACACTGTAGAAATCAGCATGTAATATGACGTTATATCGCCACAGTCCGTCCAAGAAAAGTCACTTACGCCTCCATATGAACTTTTATAAAGAAGAAAAAGTTTCTTGTATATAGCCAAGGTCAGACGGGCGTGCTGCCCTCTGGTGCCAAGACCTTGCATCTGAACCTTACGTTTTCGAACTCTTGCCTTGCCCAACCAACTCCATCTTCCTACCTCTGTTATTCAGACCACACCTGATGGAAGATTGTAATAGAAATTTTGGTGTCAGTCTTAGGTAACATCGAGCTCTGACATTTTTAATATAAAGAGAAGTGCTTGTTGAATTAGTTAATCGATTTTATACCCGCGATCCCTCTGTCCACCCCTCTTTTTGCATCGCTTCATTAAAGTTTACTTACTAAATTGATGCTAATTACTAAATATCGCTTGTAATGACAGACCAAATCATCAAGTTATCAATGTGAAAAAAAACATCGTGATATTGTCCACTATCATTACATATACATGTACAGATGTAAACAATTACCTTTTTATACATCATCTTAAAATCGGTTGGGCGAAAGAATAATTGCCATCAGCGTATGTTCTATCTCCAAAATGCTAATCCCTTTTCACACAAACATTATATGGCACACATTATTTCACGTTTGTTCAGGAACATTACCTGGTTCAGCTTATTGTTGTGTATTCTTTTGCTGACAAGACTTTATGTTCTCAGCTCCATAAACACCATACTTAACATAATCTGTGGAACTGTAGCATGAGGATGGGATCTCCTGTACTGTAGCCCACGTGTCACTCACTACTGAAACATAATGTGCGTAAAAGGTTAGGTTCTTTTATGCAGTCAAAACCACTGTCATTCAAACATTTCGAGATTTTTTTAGAACTATTTGAAATGGATACTGCATTACCTGTCATTGACACTGAATAACCTGGCTTGATCTATATACCTCTTCACCTCGGACTGGTTATTAATGATATGTTCATTTTATAGATCGAAGAAAAACAAGAACGATATTCAGTTCG
>NC_051406.1:38120240-38120691 GCF_015228065.2 Penaeus monodon | reverse complement strand
AGAAAATCCTGTTTACACGTAGAAAAAAAAATGAAAAAGTTCATATACAGATCATAACTATAAACAAAATAAGTATATTAGAAAATCAGAAAACAGTTTTGAAATCTTCTCTGATAATCTTCATTCTGTAAAAGAAAGACATTCGTTCTAATTAGTGTTTATTAATCATTTTTTTAGATACATGAATTCATCGCTCCAAAGAGAGCGTTCGATTTTGATGAATCACTGATCGAACCTCATCAAAGAACCATCTCGAATAAAAAAGAAGAAAAAAAAAATCTTAGAAAAGTGATGGGAATATAATCTTCGCCGTTTACATATTCTCATATTTATTCTCCATTCTTTTCTGTAACACGAAAGAAAATATAGAAAATATGAACAGTACCATTACCAGTATGACTTCTAAATCAGACTCGAGGTCAGTTCGTTTGCCAGGTAAGAAAACTGAAAT
>NC_051406.1:38117044-38119040 GCF_015228065.2 Penaeus monodon | reverse complement strand
TCCTATTCCTTTAAAAACAAAACACAAGAAGTATAAAAGTGAATACTATAAAGCAGAAAGAAAAATTTAAGTAACACTAGACTAAAACTTCACAGAAAAAATATAATCTTCACTTGGCGAATTGGTGTTTATGATCCCCATACTTTATAGGATTTTAAAGGGTTTCAAAATACACTCAGATGATCGATACAAACATTTTCAATACAACTTTCACCCTTTCATTATGTATATCACAACTCACCCTTTAAAAACAAAAGATCTATGTGCTTATTTGTACCAAGTATAACCAAATAAAAGCGATATAATACCCGCAGTTCTGTCGGACTGAACACCGTGCGTTCATTCCTTTAGCATTTAAAAATTATGTCATTGTTAACACGCTCGCTTTCAGGTCTTCTTTTGTCACAACGAATTTTTTCCCCATCTGCCCTACAGGGGTGGTGCCCTTGCCTTTGTGCAATTGTGTGTTTGGTGCACTGTACTTTATTATGATAATGGTTAAACACTTTCGTATGTTTTGCACTTGTATGTGAATCTCTCCTTCTGTCTCTTCATATCTCGGTGTCTATTAATAAATATTGAGCGAATTTGATGGTTGTTTTAGTCTTGCCTGTGTTATTCGGAGTCATACATCTTATCCAAAGCTTTCGTGAGATGTCAAGAACGTATGTTGATAAAAAAAAAATGCTATTCTCTTGAATCTGAAGTAAAATTCCTCACGGAATCAGTCAAAACTGAAGCTGAAAGCTGAAGCTGAATTTTTTTTCTCTCTCAACCTGCTTTTTATAATGACTTCACAATACCATTTAATTCTTCTTTGGTATCTTTTATCCATAATATTTGGAGACAGATACGGGCATTTGTCAGTTTGAACTAATATTTTGATATTCCCATTTTGGTAAAACCACAGAGTAGCTTTATAACAGCTCTAAACATGCACAATCTCTCCTTCAACTTGCAATATCATGGAGAGGAGGCTTAACTTGCAGTCAATATAACGCTTTGTGTTCGGAGCCATCAAACCACTTAAGCTACATCAAAGTTATCGGTCTGAACCATGCATTAAACTTACGCAAACCAGGGAAACTCCAGGACCTCTCCTCGCCCCCGATGTCCCATGGTTATAACTATTACAAGCAGTTTATAGCCGCTATTAGTCGTTTCCAGCGACGTTTAGTAGATTCCTGTGACTGTCGGCGAATATCAATATCTGCTTTTTATCTCTTGCAATAGGCTGCAGACTCGTTTATGCATATGAAATTACATTTGCATGCACGCATTTCCCGTGAGTCTGGTTATCTTTACTGTTGCAGTTCTATCTTGATCTTAAGAATCTTCTAAGAGAAACAGTTAGAAATCTCGTACTTTTGAGTAATATTTCATTAAGCATAGATTTACACAATCTGACCAGTATGTTCTAAACATCTAGTTAAGGAATATTGTCTGTTAATCATATAAAAAGCAATGAAAACAATGTGAATTTATTATTTTCATTAGTATCTTTCTTCAGTGTAATATTATCTTTTGAATACACGAAAATTAATGATGCATCAAACGTTTCTATGTCTGGTTCCAAGAAGATTAAAATGCTATCAAATAAGTTTTGGTTAATCGGTAATTTTATAAGATCCCTTGCTTAAGAAAGGACATCTATAATTAGACATGTACATAGGTATTTCCAGCTTTACGAACATTTTACTTTTCATTACATGTACTATCACAATCAAAATCACATTTCATCCATAGACTTCAGCCTTAAATCCACGTAACCTAACCACCTTGCAATAACATACACGATCCAAATACATGATTCGTAACAGTTCGCAACAGCCAATAATTCTCACGATTTCAATGCTGACGTTCAATCAACAGGGGAAATGTCGACAAGCCTTTACAGAAATTTAAATTCCTAGTTTCTGGGTCTGATCCTCGCAGCCACTTTCCTTCGACACCTTCGCTCTTGTGTGCCAGGAAATTGAACACGGCCAGCCAGCCA
>NC_051406.1:38114229-38114441 GCF_015228065.2 Penaeus monodon | reverse complement strand
AGAGCTCCCATTTCTCCTATACCTCTCCCTACCCCTCTGCAGCTCCCATTCTCCTATACCTCTCTCCCTACCCCCCTGCCCCTTTAATTCCCCACTCACTCATTCCTATCCCATCCTAATTAATTTGTTTACCTAAAAATATTCTCTCAACTTCCCTCTCCCCGCTATTTACCTTTAAAAAAATCTTAGTTCTTTCGCTCCTCTTTGTACAG
>NC_051406.1:38110185-38114193 GCF_015228065.2 Penaeus monodon | reverse complement strand
TAAATCACCTGCTGCAGGTAGAGACTCGCAGGAATTAAGTAATTATTAAGGGGATTTGGGTCCTCCTCGGCAAAAAGATTTCTCACATAGAAGTTATCTTTATTTTTTTTTATTTCTTCACTTTAATTCCAGAAAAAGTGGAAATACTAGATTATGCTAATGATCAGGATTAATAAAAGAGAATAAAGATTCGTGAAAGATTCTATTCATGTTTTTTTTGTGTTGGAAATATTTTCCAAGATCCCTGTGTCGATCAGCATACATTAGACCTCGGGAACAAAGTGGTTGCAAATATGGGGAAAAAAATCTGTAGTAGTACTGGCGAAGTTGTCCAATACACAATTAGTAATCCAGTGTGATGGAAGTTGTCTGCAATAGATATTGGGTGATAAGCAGGTTCAGATTTTGCACGGCACGTCCTGAATGCAAAGGACCTCGTAGTCGCGATGGGAGTGTTCAGTGCCGTTGTAGGGAACGTAGCAAACCCCGTGGCTTGGGTGCACCTAGAGAGACGAGAATCCAGTTATTAGAGCAGCATTCAGTTATTAGGTAAAGAAAATTAAAACTCCAGAAGCAGAGGGAAAAAAATGGCGATGTGTCCAATTAATATCCTTCCAAACAGCAGAACAATTGCTATCAGAAATTAACCGGATTATTAGGTTCAGATATGCCGAGAAAAAAAAATATTGACATCACAAATCAGTGTCCTTGCAAACCGCATACTAATTACTATCGAGAATAAATCGTATCAAGGAAAGAAAAAAAAATTAGCGATCTATAGGAAATCAATATTCGTTTTTTTCCCCTCCTGCTTACGTACCTTGCCGACAGACACCACGCCGTCCACAGAGGTCCTGCCGATGTAGAGAGGCTCCCCGTCCTCAGATCGGCCCCCCTGCAAAGCTCCACTGGGAACCTTGCCTTTGCTCCCCGGCTCCCAGCTGATGTTCACTGTACCGGGGTTGCTCAGCACCTGCGGGAAATCACGCACAATGAAGCCTCGACTTTTTCTTTTCCTTTGTTGTTGATTATGCTTGTGTCTGTATTTACATATTCACCATTCAATTTCATGTAAATATTTCCTATTTGCGTTGTTAACAGGTTAAGGCACATCACGTACAAAATACTCCTCCTTGGCTATAGCTTCTCCACCGAAGGGTATGTAGCAGCATCCCTGGTCTGGAACGACCATGCCCAGGATGTAGCCGCCCTCGTGGTGCGCCATCCCGACGTACACCTCCCCGTCGGGACCCTCGCCGCCGGACACAGGGTGCCTCGGGAAGTAGCCGCCCTTAGCCGGCACCCAGCGCGCGGGACGCTTGTACATGATGGCTGAATAAAAAAAAGACTATTTACCTATTAACTACCATGATGTATCTCATGTTCGAGATATTTTATATTTTTTTGTCAGGTCTTACCAAACTAGTACGTGTTGTTCAACACGAAATTTTCGTAGTGTGCGTGTATGAGTGATCCACCATTATATTAACTTCTGAATCCTTTATTTCGTTCTAAAATCAGATCTAACCAAGAAATCCACGAAGGGTACATGGTCGATACGGACATCACGAACCACTGGACTAAACGATATCCTTTATATTCATTAGCTTGCAAATCGACAGGGCTACATTCAATCTCTACATCAGATTGCATCAAATATTTCACTCTAAATAATTAAAAGAAAGCAAATCCCACTACATTCAGGGACAGCAATGTCTCCAGAACGTTAAGTTCCTTCGTTGCGACTGAAATCTGTCTCGCTGTCCCCCCTCCATTGTGTTACCCTGACAGCTATCCAGTCCTCCCTTTTCTCTTCCATATTTTTGCCCTTTCGAACAGCAGCTGAGCTCCGACTCCAGGCGAGTTCTTACGTCTGTCCTCGAGGTTGTTAATATCCTCCGCTTCGGAATCCGAGGAGGACATGGCTGAGGAGGACGAGGACGATCCTTCGTCGTCATCTGGCGGGAGACAAACACGTTAGTCGCCTTCTTACTCCTCTCAAGGGCCAGCATGGCCTCGTCCCGAAGGACAATCAAGCACAAGTTTCGCATATCAGACAAGCAGGAGGCGGCGGGGCCATACCCGGGAACATCCACTCCCCGGAGGCGCCCCAGCCGGTGGAGTAGCCGTACCACGTGACGTGGAGCAGCGTGTTGGGGTCGGTGTAGCTCATGAAGGGATGCTTCTGCCCGGACCGCCCTACCTGCGTGGCCGGGTGGAACGGGTTAGACGCGTCTGTTTGGCATGTATTTGGCATGTAATCTGGATCATCTAAGCATTCCCCTTCCCTTTTATTCATATTTCATCCGTGCTATGTCTCATGACTAAACTTTAGGCCAAGCCGACCTTGATGACGCCGCGCTGGATCTTGATCCAGAAACTGCGGAACTCCTCGTCGCTCACAATGTCGGGCGTCTCGACCCGGCACACGTCCTCGTCCTTGTGGCGGCGGATGCCGGACTCCCCGCCTCCCCAGCAGCCGATGAAGATCTCGTATACGTCCTCCAGCTCTTCGTTGTCGTCAGGGGAGAGGCAGATGGCCACGTCGTGGCCCGCCTTCACCTGGAACCGGATGGCCGTGGTCTGGATGCGGCGGAAGGTGTACCGGCGCGTTTCTCCGCAGTCCTCGCTTTCATACACTGTAATATGCAACAACTAATCTAGCAAGTCAACATCAAGACTTTTCAAACAACAGGTTTTCCACAAACAAATGTGAATATGAACTTTAAAATTCGTAGCACCAGTTATTTCCAGCAGTCTTTCCGTCAGTAATTAAATACTAAAAGTTTTGGGCTAAACATGTGGCCTACGGTCTACGAACCGAATCGAATGCATAAAACCTACGTAATTTGCATATATTCTATCTTAAGTGGTTTCTCAGTATTATAGAAGTTCTTAGACCGTTCGAGCTCCAGACGAGCGACAGGAGAAAGAACAAAAACAAATACACAAAGGGCAACGCAGGCCGAGGGAAAAAAACATGCAATAAATATGCATGCATGCGATTATACACGTGTACGCTTGTGTACATGGAGACATTCATTCAGTAACCTCTAAAATGCTTTACTGACCCCCTAAACAATCCATGGTAATCCTCTTGTTCTAAAGAGATTAAGCCAGGTTATATGTCAGCTATTACCTATATACCCAGAGAGCTGTAGGTCAAAGAATGGAGAGAAAACGGAGGTAACACCAAAATCGCATTAACTCTGAAGCATGGCAAACGTGCATGCAAAACAAACTACATATTAGTAACCCCATTGGTATTCATAACTTACCTTCATCTTGGCAGAATTTGAAAATATAAAAAAAGTTTAATCTTCACTGGTTATTCTTACTTAAAGTCAGTTTCAATTGTAAGTGTTATTCCGTATTTAAATTGACAGTGATATCTGGTTGCGAATTTACTATATGATCACGATTGGTTTATTTTACACAAGCATGACCCCTTGTTGCCCCATAAAAAAACATGGGGGAAATAAAATGCGATTCCACTTTAGGAAAAACAGCGTCCTTATGAAAATTCATTAATTTGAATTTAAAAAAACTATTAAAAGAAAAAAAAATTGTGCAACTGGAAAGCGCCACCATTTTTTTTTATATTTAATTGGTATTTGGGTAATAAAGAAAATTAAATCCTTTATGGGGAGATAAAACAGTCTTCGAAACTTTAGATTTTACCAATTTGTTAAAATTGCACGTATTTCGAGATAAAGAAAAACGTTTCCATAACACAAATCTGCAAACTCATCAAAAGCTGACTTGGTGTATGTAAATTAATTTATTCATGACATTAATTCCTATGCACGGACATATGCATCAATGGTATAACCTAATGACAACGGCTGCAGGTCTCTAAACAGACTTGCTTTCCCTTGCTGCAAGACTCTGCAAACGCTTAAGTTTAACCAACCATTACAGATGCCAACTCGCCATCTACGTTCCCTCATCCCCATCCCTCATCATCTCATCCCCTTTTTTCCCCTCTCTGGGCCTCCTTTCGTTGAT
>NC_051406.1:38108168-38110032 GCF_015228065.2 Penaeus monodon | reverse complement strand
TGACATTTATGATGTCCATTATCACCTCATTTTACGCCAGTGTTTTTCGGTCATGTCTGCAGGCACATGGATGTGCGCTAAAAGGCGAACTAGATGGCAAATCGCAGTAACGATTTATGCAGTAGAAATGTCCTTGAAAAGAAACACCACCTGCTTTATACTGAAAAAGTGAGCATCTTGAGACCATGCTTCCAACAAAGAGGAAATTTCGCAAAACTATTTTAGACTGGGAGGATATAAATAGTAAAAAGAGTGAGAATATTGTACGGGCCATCTTGTGTTCATTCCCCAAATGACTATGTAAAACCAGGAAACGGTACCCACTTGTGACATGTCCATCAGAATCCTCCGTGATGGGGATAAGAGTAAGCGATGAGCCGATAGATTTTTTAATAAATTATTTTTCCCGCCTTGCCCAGTGCGATTTTGAATAAGCTGTAGACAATTATTAGTACCCCCCCCCCCCCCCACACACACACCACCATTCACCGCTTTTTAAATTTGTTTTGAAGTCACTTTGTTGAAAAGCGTTATGAAGAATAACTAATTTCAACTAATTTGTTTCATTGCAGACCTGGACCTAACTGAAGGAAGTTATATTGAAACAAGCTAAAAATTGAATTGTTATAATGGCAGAATTATTTCCTTCAGAAGCACTCGAAGTACTGAAGAATCCGGTGCTTTCTTCAACGTCGAGTTAAACTGACAAACAAAAATACATACAAGTTACTACTGGATCCCAAACAAATTAAATTGATGCAAAGCAGGTTAGAAGTCGATGCATCTGAAACAGTCATGTCAGTCATAAAAGCTTTTTAAATTCGCCTAGTGATCTGAAACGGACAATGCACCAAGTTAATCAAGGGTGGTTTAATTTCACTTGATCCGAACCAGTCCCAGTCCCAGCTCCATTCTGCTGAAGTATATGCTTGACCTTCGCCGTAACGCCAAACCGGCACGGAGGTAAATAGGATTTCTATGCATACAGTGATACCAGTTTTACAAGAATCGGTTGTTTATCTGTAGTTACAGTTTACTTTGGGTTAATATAAAAAGGAAATTAACCTTAAACTTTAATACAGAAATAGGAAATCCTGCTAAATTGGAAGAACATGCAAATTAATCGAGAAAGTCAAATTTAAAGCGCGGAATGATATAACGTCACAGTATTAAAATAAAGATACCGAAATGTGGCGCTCGGAGACCAAGTTTACTAAAAGTCAATGTAAACAAACGATGCAACTCAGATTGCCCTCGAGAAAGCAGTTCGAGTGCTCATTTTTATCGGCTGAAAAACATAAGAATAATTTCACGTATTCGTACTATACTATCTCAATATAAAGTACCATTATATATCAATAATCGGTAAGGGTTAATTTTCAACCAGCCATTTTTAAAAAAGGAAGAATATATGCACATGACAGAGCGACTAAATATGAAAAACTACACTTCCGTCGCAAATAAAAAAAAAAACGTTGTTTGACACGTAATTGTCTGAAATTGCCCGAAATTAAATCTTAAAAATCACCATCCGATAGCCTTTCCTACTTTTTGTAAACAAAATAATGCCGTTTGTTTTTAACATTTATTGTAATCATCGTACGTAAATAAAGGCCGCATAATAAATAAATTTTGCTCTGCGCAATCGATGTGCCCTTCCCATATTACGGGCAAGAGGGATCTGAGGGATTGCGCGGGAATTTTAAAGCAATTAAAATGAATTGGGGAAGAAACTTTCTGAAACTCTTATTGTACACCACATGGGTGTTACAATTGTCACGAGAGCCAATAGTATTAAAGGAAATACTACAAACTAATCACATACCACCGTGTGTGCGTGGCAGGTATGTGTAGTGGGCAAGGA
>NC_051406.1:38108062-38108146 GCF_015228065.2 Penaeus monodon | reverse complement strand
GCTTAAAATGGATCTCGGGGGCGATTTCATTACTATTGGTATATCCGATTTTTTTAAAAAAAAACGCTATAGAATTCCTGAGAC
>NC_051406.1:38107287-38107988 GCF_015228065.2 Penaeus monodon | reverse complement strand
TGTGGTATTGTGGCAGATGGAAAAAAAACGGCGCAAAAGTTCTCTATCAGCGATTACACAGACGTTTCTGCAGGGGACATTTGGAAACTTTCAAAATTGTTTTTGAATGATTGACTACAGAAGTATTGCGATCATGCACAAATTATTGATATTAGTATTTCAAAGCCAGGAGTTTGTTCAGAAGTAACCCAAAATTGATTACAAAATCAATTTTCAATAGGAGGTGCAAGTGCAATAGTCGAGATCGACGAAACGCTGTTCGTGCGCCGAAAATACAACAGGGTCAGCCAGTTGACACAGGTGTGAGTCTTTGGGGGCATTGAGTGTGAGTAAAAAAGTTCGTTGTGCCATTGCTTGACACTGACAGCAGTATCGACACCCTCATACCCCTGATTAAGAAATATATAAAACCAAAGAGCGTGATATACAGTAATGAATGGGCCGATTACCGTAACCTACAGCATCATGGTTACAAACATTTAAAGGTTAATCATTCTGAACACTTTGTTGACCCGTCCCCCCCCCCCCCACGCACACAGAATATTAAAAGAATGTGGAGAGACCTAAAGAGGTTAAAGCGCCCTAGCATCAGAAGCGAATGCATTCCGCAATACCTCGCGCGATACTTTAGTCATTAAACAGAGCAATAATTCTCTCCTACATTCCTCCTTTCTGCAAGCGGCAGTGTTATACTCGCCGCA
>NC_051406.1:38106132-38107260 GCF_015228065.2 Penaeus monodon | reverse complement strand
ACCTGTCCCTGCCATCCCCATTTCCTCTTGACGAGGATAGCTCTTGCGATAGCTAATAAAATCAGGTAAGAATTCGCAATTACCCGAATGTACATTTTACTAATTACAAAATACCATGTTTTCGCGCACGTCAAGGCGAAATTCATCTGAAAGATAAAATTAATGTCTGAAATAGTAAGACAAGGACACTATATATAACAACCAATTATTGACAAATTAGCAGGCAAATTCTAGCCAATGAAAACCTCAGAAAATTACGCGCCCGTTATCCAAGAATGTGCATGTGTGAAAAATATTTTGAAAGCCGTATCAAAGTTTTACGAGTCGCAGATTACATCTACCGCTAGAAATAGCGTCAAAGAAGTATGATGTTGAAAAAGGAGGCTCGACGATATAAAGTTTAATCAGCTTATAAGGAGAACCGGCAAAATCTTATTTATTACACGAAGTAAATATCTTAAAATAAGTAAATGCCTCTAAGAAAGCATTTAGTTCTATTAGTGTAATACACGCAGTATTACTGAAAATTGTTACCGCTTTGCATCAAGTTCGTTGTCTATAGTAAACGAGTACCACTGATGGAATCGGTGTTCCGTCAGCACGCGACAAAATCGGGCTGAAAGCTTTTGTACTTACGTAGAATTGGTAATTATTTAAAACTCCGCGGCATGAAACAACCGCCACGGCCTCCGAAACATTTGGCACTCAGTCAAAAGCAAATGAATTCCCAATTACATTTTATAGCAAGTATAAATCTTGAACGGTTTCCATATTTTACGTCAGTCATCACCAAGATATGCAAGCTCTGTTGCTAATGTGCTGAAAGTCTGAGAAAGACATCCGCGTAGACAGCAACACTGCGCCGCCTTTACACGGAACTGTCAATAGCGCTATTTTATCAAAGGTGTTTTTGTACTATTTGTAAGTGCAATCAGTCCGGAAAATACCAGTACAATGAGCAACACTTTATGAAGGTTTATGCATAAATATATGGTCATCCGGAAATTTACGAAATGCATTTCCTTATTTGAAAAGTTGCATTACGATTTAATGCATCCGTTTTGTGCTTAATTCAGGCAAAAATTAATGCCGGAATTAAAGGCAGATTTGTTAAACGTAATTAGTTTT
>NC_051406.1:38104551-38105269 GCF_015228065.2 Penaeus monodon | reverse complement strand
GTTAAACCTGGTTCCCGTCACCGTAGAGTTTAACAAACACAATTTAATTATATCGTTCTTGTTAATTGTGTTGTGTAAATCATGCTAATTCTTCCCTAGTATACAGGGTGAAGCCGACTCACACATTCCACCAACTTTGCCGTCGGGGAATACAAGTTACTCATCAACGAGTCAAATGCGACGGAAAACACTAAACTACGAGGAAGGGTTTCGAAGTTCGGAGTCTGGTTGAAACTTGAAATTCAACCAATACTCAAACAAGTTTATCTGTTATCTAATCACACTTTACACTCCAAATCACTGGGTGTGACGTCACTGTATGGCTCACGTCATTATATGGCACACTGATGCGTAGTATTTAAAATGCCAGCTACAAGTGAAGTGAACCAAAAAAATTTTACGAATGGCGTGATTTATCACAGATTTTGTAGAGAAATACGGCAATAAAAGTGAAAAACGTATTGAACGAGCACAGCACCATAAACATTAAAACACTTGAGTACCTTAACTGTAATCGGATATGCAAATTAGAAGAAAAAACGCATACTTTCCGGTGTGGAAAGAGTTACGCACCCGGCCCGAAAAAGAGAAACGTGCACTTCTAAGGTTACAATTTTTAAAGACATGGTTTAGCAATGTTAAACTAGATAGTGAAACCAATTTCTTATTCATTAACCAGTATTAATAGCAAATAGCTGAAAATTTCAGATAAAACCAT
>NC_051406.1:38103268-38103341 GCF_015228065.2 Penaeus monodon | reverse complement strand
AAAACCATTTATAATTAGGCCACTCTCCCGAGTATTAAGTAGTGTATTTCATACAAAACAGTTAATCGGTGAA
>NC_051406.1:38102547-38102906 GCF_015228065.2 Penaeus monodon | reverse complement strand
TCGGGTGATGCTTATGAAAGGTCCGGAGCCAACCGAGACGCCTTCACCACTTTCTTCGTGTGGCAGTAGAGCTCTTGCTACAGTCTCCTTAAATCAAGATTCTTAATTTACTCAAATTATTTAATAAAAGGTGAGGGGAGGGAGCAGGAGAGGAGCCCCTAATAGGGAAACACGGCGGATCGGAAGTTTTTTGGATCGTACGGCGGTCGTTGCAGTTTATTCGCTTAGGCTGGGGTTCGGTTCATTCGCTCGTTTATTCGCACAACGCTGTGTCGAATCTTCCGAGGCCGAATCTTGACTCATGTTTTCCTTTCCACTTTTTTATATAAAATGGATACTTGGATCTGGTTTTTCATTTA
>NC_051406.1:38101667-38102238 GCF_015228065.2 Penaeus monodon | reverse complement strand
TTACATTCACAAAAAATAGACAAATATAGAAAAAATAACCGAGGTGTAATTTTAAATAGCCATTTCATAAAACCTGGTTCGCAAATTCAAACAGACATTGAAACAAATCTATTCCTTGTTAATTTCTATTTAAGAGACTTCTTACTCTGGTAATAGTAAGAACTAGATATTTGACAATTTGCGACTGGGGAAGCTTTCACAGAGAAGTGATAATTATTTGGTGCCTAAACAGTTGTGCTGACAAGATCGGTGGTCCTGGCATTGTAGTAGAAATAAACGAGTCGAAATTCGGCAAACGAAAATACAACGTAGGCAGATTGAGGTCCAGTTGGTATTCGGTAGGGGGTGCCGTGAGCGATTTTTATTCCAGTGCCCTCCAGAGATGGCAAGTATAAAACACCGTATTAAATCGGGGACCACCATCGACTGCTGGAAGGTATAACTGCCTTAATAAAGAGAAGTTCCAGCACCTAACAGAAAGATTCCATCAATTTCGTCGATCGCGTATATGGCGGGACTACTGCAGGAGAAAATGTTACTCCGGTGCTTATCTGCCCCGAGCGAGGTTTTT
>NC_051406.1:38101450-38101541 GCF_015228065.2 Penaeus monodon | reverse complement strand
AACATCCTTTTCGGCAAAATAGCTTGCGCCACCTAATCATTAAGATTGGTAATCTATATTGTTTAACTTGGATAGAGTGGGTCCAGAGTAG
>NC_051406.1:38101107-38101173 GCF_015228065.2 Penaeus monodon | reverse complement strand
CCTTTGACCATTTACGAACAAATCATACCAAGGCCACCGATTACCCCCTCCCCCCCCAAAAAAAAA
>NC_051406.1:38100760-38100986 GCF_015228065.2 Penaeus monodon | reverse complement strand
GGCTCGTCTTTCCCAAAAATATTCTATACCCCCTACCCCCCCCAAAAAAAAAAAATAGATGAAGTTTCCTCTCGTGTCCCCCATGATTGTAGGGGATAAGGCGTGAAATATAAGAAAAATCGAACATGCCAATTTGTTGCAGATATTGGATAGCAAAAGAAAATATCACTTGTTTGATCAGAGGATTTAAAAGAACCTTTTTAAACATCCCCGTCACGAATTTGGG
>NC_051406.1:38100506-38100720 GCF_015228065.2 Penaeus monodon | reverse complement strand
TTTAAGCTTGTGCTAACCTGACATGGCGCCGGATGCGTTATCCCTCAGGCGAGAACAGTATTTGGGCGTGAGAGAATCCTTCGCCAACGTTGTTTAGGAGGCAGTGAGTCAGAGACTACCTATGCTTACTGGGTTTTGGACGAAAAAAGTATCTGAGAAAGACAGGAAACTAGCCTCTCATTGTGATAAAGAAAAACGTGGACACCAATAACTC
>NC_051406.1:38098881-38099001 GCF_015228065.2 Penaeus monodon | reverse complement strand
GTCTTAAATTTCCCTGGAGTTAATTTTGGCTTGGATGCTGGCTGAACCGTGCATTGGGTAAGTTTACAGAGCAGGGTAGTGACACGTTTAGCTTCCGAGAGCTGCAAAATTCTCTGCATC
>NC_051406.1:38098069-38098377 GCF_015228065.2 Penaeus monodon | reverse complement strand
TGCAAAACTAGGCTCGGTGTAGATTGCAACAGTGATCATGTCCTAGTGGTAGCCAAGCTAAGGATCAAACTCAAGTTTAAGGAAACCAAAGTGACTGCCGAATTTAGCTTTAAGTTCACAAAAAAACACTAAAATAAAACAACAGTATAAAGCAACAGTGAAAAACAAGTTTGATTAACACCGTCATAGTGGAATATCTTAGCAAGTGCAATACATGTAGCAAATGAACGACTAATTCCAAAGAGAAAATATAAAGGCAAGGAAAAATGGGTGACGGAAAAAATACTCAAATTGACAGACGAAAAAAG
>NC_051406.1:38097707-38097998 GCF_015228065.2 Penaeus monodon | reverse complement strand
CTTGTTCATACATAAGGTCCTTTTCCCCAGTTCTTCTGTTGATTTGCATTATACATACAACCACATTTCTTTCGGTTCGTTACAGTTCCTATGTATGACTCTGTTTATCGCCTGGAACTTATCCCTGTCTCTGTCTTCCCATGTTCTTTTTTCGTCTGTCAATTTGAGAATTTTTTGCCTTTATATTTTCTATTTGGAATTAGTCGTTCATTTGCTGTATGTATTGCACTTGCTAAGATATTCCACTATGACGGTGTTAATCAAACTTGTTTTCGCTGTTACTTTATACTG
>NC_051406.1:38096136-38096412 GCF_015228065.2 Penaeus monodon | reverse complement strand
AATAAAGAGCACATGAACAAAACTTTCTCTCATTGGCTACACTAGACCTTGACATGCATACGCCTGAACTCTAACGAAAAACCCAAGGTTCTTAATTCATCATTTTATTTTCACTTCCTCGGCAGAAGCGCTGACCCTCCCGAGCTTCGAGACGACCTCATTTGCCCTCAATGTTCCCGAGCCAAGGGAAGTTGGTCGGGCACGGGCGGCTGCAGCTGGTCATCAGGACCTCCTTCAGGCCAGGGTCGGGCAGGCCTTCCCGGTACTCGCAGGTGA
>NC_051406.1:38095336-38096098 GCF_015228065.2 Penaeus monodon | reverse complement strand
CAGGTGAAGGCAGGGTGTGACCCGAGATCCATGGCAGGCACCGGGTTTTTCATCCACTCCAGCACGCGGTTCATGGACACGATGTAAACTTCAGGTAGGGAGTTGACGTACTGCAAGAACCTGGCGGCGAAAATGAGGATTAATTTGATGGTTGAGTTGAGATTTAGTTTCATAAAGTGGATTTATCTGATGGATGAATAAGTTAACAAGTGCATGGATTTGATGGATGAGTAACTTAAACAGTGGAATAGCTTGATGGATTATTAAGTTCAAAAATGGATTAATAAATCAAAGAAAAAAGATGGTTGGTATGAAAGAACGCACTAGACGGGAAAATACATAAAGTACAAGAGTAAATGCAGAACAAGAACAGTTTCCATTTTTTTTCTTTTATCTCGAAAACAACCGAACTTGGTTAGATCCCGACAACAACTTTCCCAAATTTTCTGGTATGTGCATATAATTTGATTTGTCATCTAAATATACTTTTGGGAATCTCACAGGACAGAGCCACCTTGTTGCTTTATATGGATGCAGAATATGCTTGTAACGGCTAATTTTTAATGTAATATGCGACCAGAACAACCACCGAGAAATCGCAGTTAAAGATTAAAATGAAGATGTAAAAACGATGATAATGAAAGTGAATAATCCTTCTCATATGTCAAAGTTGGTCCCATATCCATAAGGACGTAGGGGACATGTATGTAGAGAGACATGCTTACTAAGCCGCGGTAGGGTGGCTAGTTCCTTTCCGCCCCG
>NC_051406.1:38094372-38095188 GCF_015228065.2 Penaeus monodon | reverse complement strand
AGAGGGACGGCCGAGCATGAACCCAGGACCTTGCGATGGCAAGGTCCTGGGTTCTACCACTGAGCTATGCCACCCATTTCTCATATGAACCTTCTTCTGAATCCTGCAATGTGTGAACTCTAACTCATAATACACGAACTTGAAATAACCATTGGTGTGTGCTGTGGACTCGTTATTTTTTGTCCTAAAGGAACCAAGAGTGGTGTGTGAACACGCCGAAGGGAGCCCGGTTTCCTTTTTATGTAAGTTTTGTAACATTATAATATTATAGTATAATAAACGAACCTCAAATAACCATTGGTGTGTGCTGTGGACTCGTTAATTTCGTCCAAGACGAACCAAGAGTGGTGAGTGAACACGCCGAAGGGAGCTCGGTTTCCTTTGTAATTGTATTCAAAGTTACGTTTCAGGAAGTTGAACACGTTGTCTTCGCAAGTCTGGTCGGCGCAGTCCATGTCGTCTCTGCAAAATAATAACCCAAAACGAATTAAGAACAAATAGATGAATAAATAAAGCAAACAAAACCTGTACATAAATCACTGTGGTGTCGTATCTACAGTAAACTTCACAATCCGCCTACGTTCTGGAAACAAGTAAGGAGATGGATATGATTAACTGAAGTTGATTAGATATATCGTTATGTCAGTGAATAATTCTGAAAGGCGGTAGACACAATTTGAAGTGGGATGGAGAGAAGCTAAAGAGAAAAGAGGAGGTTGCAAAACAACATTGAATAAAAACGTGAATACCACAAAGGATAAAAAAAGGAAACGCAGTATAAATGAATACACTAAATATTGCAAAAACTGCATAAGT
>NC_051406.1:38093973-38094314 GCF_015228065.2 Penaeus monodon | reverse complement strand
TTAACTAAAAGTGCGCAAAAAGGGAAAGCACTGTAAATTAACACGTAAAAAAGTGCCCCAGCTCCTCCCAAAGGGACGTGCATGACACGTACCCTTGACAGGCGTCCAGCATGGCACACGCCTCGCCACGGTTATCCTGCAGGTCGAGCATAGGCGCCACCCACATCCCGGGGAACAAGTTGTCAGGGCATTTTCCAACGGTGCAGTCCTGAGGCGGAAAATCGGAAGCGGGAGTTAAGTGTATGGATTCAGGGAGGAAATTATTGATAGGAGCATACACGTTATATGTATCATATGTTTGCAGATACACAGCCTTACACGAAAGCACGCATAAAAAAACG
>NC_051406.1:38093452-38093878 GCF_015228065.2 Penaeus monodon | reverse complement strand
CAGAGAGAGAGAGTGAGTACCAGCCTCTTCAGATCTTACCTGAGGGGACAGGTAATCCAGCGTGTAAGGGAACAGTGCACCTAGAGGTTCCGCACCGAACCTGTAACAACAATGTTCTGGTTATTATTAAGTGTTACTAAAACTACATTGAAAACACCCACGCGGTATCATCAGAGCAAATCGTGCCTCTTGACAATACATGAATATATTGTATTTATTGTTTAACTGATTTAACTCTAGATGTTAATAAGAGTACACTCATAAACACACGCACTACACTTAAACAGGTGCTCGCGCGCATACACGACTTGAGCAAAAAAATATATACCGCTTAGCTCATATTCAGAGGCACTTTGGACATATTTTCCTGTGAGGGTTCGCCGCCACCAAGGGCTCTGATTAGCTGCGATGCGAGGCTGACGGACG
>NC_051406.1:38093065-38093401 GCF_015228065.2 Penaeus monodon | reverse complement strand
TGGGCGTTAATTTGACCTGTCAAATCTATGACTGTGATGTACACTTCCTCCAACGTTTATTCTGGAGCAATGTTTGCGGGAGAGTGCACAAGCCTCTTAGATAATTTTCTTCTAGATCGTCGTTATAAGAAAAAAAAAAACGTTCGGAGAGTCCAGATCCGGTGACGGGGAACGAGAGTCGCGGACGCTTCGCCAAAATGTCCCGAATGTGTAAGCGCCGCGACTGAGCTTTTGGTGAAGTCGACTCTCCTCCTCATCTGAACTACTCTCCGGATATTCACCCTTAAAGGGCGCGGATTTCAAATAACAGAAGAGAAAGCACCAGGATGAACGAGT
>NC_051406.1:38092320-38092971 GCF_015228065.2 Penaeus monodon | reverse complement strand
CGTTAGAAGACCGGGCCCCTGATATATGCAGTATATGCAGGAGTGTAGATGGGTATTAGGGGGCCCAGACAGTCATCCGTCGGGTATTCTTATTGGCAAAAGCATTAATCTATTTTAGTAAATTTCAGATTTTTAAAATATCAAGGATCATTCAGAGGCCTCCCTCCATTTGCGGCCTTGTGATAGGTGTGAATCGCCCCCCTCCATTATCTACCCCACCGAGTATGAGTATATATAGGCCTACATATTCATATGATATTGAAAAGCTCCCTCAGCGCACGTACCAGTTAGTGTACTGCAGCGCCGGCCAAGAGCAGTCGTAGCTGAAGCCGTTGTCGTAGAGCGCTTGATACATGTCGTTTCCTCCCACTTCGAGGAACGGAGCTCGGAAACCCTGTGAGGAGAGAGGGTTGAGACGAAATGAAAGCTTTGCGTCTATTTAGCGCAGTGTTCCCTACGTCACTTCCTCTGTTTTAGAAGGTGTGAAAATGGGGCAGTCTCATGCAATCTTTTCTTCATGTTCTTTCTCCCCCTTTTTAATTATTTTCCTTTTTTCTTCCCCTTTCCGCCCGTCTATACCACCTTCTCTTTCCTTTCTCACACCCTATTCTTTCCTCTTTCTCTCTCACTTCTTGCCTATAATTCCCTATG
>NC_051406.1:38091397-38091521 GCF_015228065.2 Penaeus monodon | reverse complement strand
TTGATTTCCTCCTCGGGGATGTAGCCGTACATCTTCAGCATCTCCTTCATATCGACTGCCTCGTTCTTCCAGACGGAGTAGTTCGCCGGCCGCCAGTAGTGTTCCACGTCGGGTTTGTGGCTGC
>NC_051406.1:38091143-38091211 GCF_015228065.2 Penaeus monodon | reverse complement strand
CGTGAGTATGAATGCGCTTATGCACGTACTAAAACAAACATATTGACAACTCTTAGCACTGAAAACAA
>NC_051406.1:38090551-38091117 GCF_015228065.2 Penaeus monodon | reverse complement strand
ACCAAATCCCCACTTACGTAACGGAGTGGACGGCGATCTCGCTGCCCAGGCGATGGAGTTCATTCATCTTCGCATAATCGTTGTAAAGATGCGACACGAAGAACGTCATGGTGGCGCGACATCCGTTTGGGTTCGTGTAGGTATTCAAGAGATTCAAGTAGAAGCCGTAGTTGGTGACGGTGACGGCGTCGTCGAAGGAGAGAACGACGAACTGGGGCGTGAATTCGGGGGGGAGGTCGCTGAAGGGTGACTGGGTGGAGGCGCAGTTGCAGTCCGGGAGTTGGCAGTTGTCGTCCATCACACACTGTGGAGGAAGAGGAGAGACAGAGCGTGAGTGAGGGAGGGGTAGGAGGGAGGTGGAGAGAGTGGAGGTGGGGAGGAAGAGGGAAGGGAGAAGAGAGAGTGGAGGGGGAGAAGAGGAGAGAGGGGAGAAGGGAAGACAGGAGATGGAAAGGGAGGGAGGGAAAGGGATAGAGAGTGAGAGTGAGAATGAGAGGGAGAGGTAGGGAAGGTGAGAGCAGATGAGGAGAGGTAGGAGCACAAGTGAAAGGGGTAGTGAGTGAGAG
>NC_051406.1:38089977-38090255 GCF_015228065.2 Penaeus monodon | reverse complement strand
GGTGTTTGTGGTAAGATCGAATAGGGAAAAAAAGACAACAAAAACATTAGCAACAGACAATCCATAAAACAAAGCCAAAAAACTGAAGAAACAAAACACAAATAACAAAAAAAAAACTAACATACCAAAAAATATATAAATAAAAAAATATATATATACATAGAATATTAAAAAAAAAAACGTAGATAAATATACAAATAAATCAATAAACCAATCATCACAATTAAAAAAAAAAAAAAAAAAAAAAATTACTAAAAAACGTACCGCCCCCTGTCCCC
>NC_051406.1:38089583-38089943 GCF_015228065.2 Penaeus monodon | reverse complement strand
CCACACACACTTCGCCATCGCGGGTTTTTCGGGTTCACTTCGGGTTCACTTCGCGAGGACCGGCTTTTATAGTGACACGGGGGGGGGCAGTGATGACGTCATGGCCAAAGACACGCCATACGTTCATTCACATGCACAAAGGTTATGGGCGTAGAGATAAAGAGAATTGTATTACTTGGAAAAAAAACATTAGAGACAAGGATAATGAACGATGATGCTAATTATGACAAAAGCGATGCTGATTTGATACTCTAACAATATGCATAATCATTTATGATGAAATAATAAAAATGGCGATTTTGGGGTAATCTCAATATGTCATCTTACCAACTATCTCATCACATTATCATTCATCTTTAT
>NC_051406.1:38086686-38089521 GCF_015228065.2 Penaeus monodon | reverse complement strand
ATATGATCTGTGCTAATATGTTAAGTTAAGAAAGTGCAATATTTAGTAGAGTATCTCATGTCGTGAATAACATCAGTATTTACAGTCTGTGCAGAAATTTGTTTTTATACATTCATAACGTAAGGTTATTTTCTATTATTTATCTATTCTATGAGTAATGCCATTTTAATATTATTATAAGCTTTTTTTTTTTGAGCTACTTAATTTGTAAATTAAATATTGTTCTTTGTTTGAAAAGGAGTAACAGACCCTAAGTGATTTTCTTACAGTTTACCATACAAGTTTCTCTCTGGGGAAACTTTTTACGCCCTTAGACGTAATCAAAATCTCCCCCTGACCAAAAAGTGGAAACATTGGGTCGTTCTTCACAAAATTTTCTTTGGGAATTTTGGGGAAAACTGCCCAATAAGTTTAGATTTTGGTGTTTCCTTTTCGTGTTATACATAGAAGATTGCAACGATTGTGAAAGTGCTATACACTACAGAATTTGTATATGAAAATTCCAAATGAAATTTTTGACAATGCTTTTACTGTAGAACAGAAGTGTTACTTTTGTGGCAACGCTCTTCGTAATAGGAAATTATGTCCAGCACATGAAGTCTTGGTAAAAATTTGGGAAAAAGGGGGAAATTTGCTAATATCGGTTAAGTATTAAAGTTTATACTCAAGTGAATAACACTTGTTTTCTCCTGTTTTGGCTGTCACTACAAAATCTTTCTCGCGCAGTAAATGTGGTGTCGGTAAATGAGAAGTTCAATGCATCAATAGATTCCTGTAGCTCAGAAAGCATTATTAGTGAGAGTACTACTAGCGAAACTAAAAGTTTGAACAGAAATAACAAATTAAATTTCACAAAATAAAACTCATGGGTTTTTCTTCGTGATTTAGAAATTAGCGAACAGAGTTACCCCTCAACCTATCTTGGAATTTCAGAGGATTTGTGTTGTGATATAATCTTAGGCTGTGATTTTCAAAGGCAGCATAGAGCTTGAAGTTTAACAAAACCTGAGTTAACAATGCCTAGAATGACTACTTGTTGTGGTCTGTCTGCAGTTTCAGTGGAAAAGCCATTCTGTTTTACTAATCTGTCTTCCAAGTGTAAACTTTGTTAAAAAAACGGGAAATTTTCATTTGGGTAAAAAAAATTTGTGTGGGTGAAAAAATTATTGTCTCTCTCAGGGGGTATTATAGAATTTATTTTTTTTTCCCCAGGGTTTTACCGAAGCTGTAGTTGTAAAAAGACCCTTTCCCAACGATATAAAAGAGATTTTGCATTTTTTTCCAAAAAAAATCCACTTGTCCCAGAATTAGATGCCTGTGCTTCCCCCAGTACAAAGTGTTTTAACATTTGACTTAAAGAATGCATATCACCAGGTCTAGTTGAAAGAATCTAAAAAAAAAAAAAAAATGCTTTTGAGGCTAATTGCAGGTTATATTAATTATGCAGAGTTTTTTTGGGGGGTAACAAATGGAGGAGCAGCTTTTCAGCGACAAATGGATAAGTTAGCACAGCAAGAAAATATGAATGATACTTTCCCTTATCTTGATAAAATTGCAGTTGGATATCAAAAGGGAAAAAGTGAAAACATTCAAAAAATATCAAAGTTTTTCCCCTGAAAGACCTGACCCCCAAAAGAATCCAAAGACTGAAACTGCCCTTTATTAAAATTCCTTTGGTTTCTGCCTGACATGTTAATAAACCTGACCCTGAGGGGCTCTAACCCTTAGAAGAGCTTTCTCCCCCAAGAGAGCTGTTGGAATGTTTGCTTCCAATGCAAAATAGATACCCAATTTCTCAGATAAAATCCAGCCGTTAATTAAAAACCAAATTTTTTCATGAAAAGGGGACCCACTACTAAGAACAATGAATTGCCCCCTTAGTCTGTTATAAAAATTTGCCTTTGTGTAATATGCCCTGAGGCCTTTTAGAAGTTTTCCCCAAGGGAAGCTTTTTGTTTTAGGGCTAAAAAATTCCGGGATTAATTCCAGCTTTAAAAAAACCCCCACTTAAAATTTGTAAATTTGAGTCATTTTAAAACTCGAAAAACGTTTTATACCCCTGATAACATTTGCTTTTTGTTGTTGGGAAAATGGGGAGTTTAAATTAGCCATTCGATGGTGTTACGGCCCCGGGTAAAAAAATAGGCTCCTGATCTTAAAGCGGCATTTTGCTCTTGGCTTTTCCAAAAGGGTTTTGTGCCACCCGGAAATTTTTCCGCTTCTCCCCTTTTGTGAAATCCAAGAACCTACCTTTTCCAACTGAAGCCGTAAAGTAAACTTGTACTGCAGGTAAAGTTTGTGCTGAAGTAAAGCCACAGTTTTATTGCCCATCCGATGGAACCCTTATCAAAGCCACTCAACCTTAAACCCCTAAGCTTGATTTAATGGCCTTAGGTTTCAACTCGCAATGTATACATGCTCACCGTTGTGGATGGATATTCCAGATATCCTTTTGCAATTCTTTTTCCAAACAAGCATATATCAATACAGTCATCAATTGCCTTGAACAGATATTTACTCTTACTGGAATACCTGCATACATCCATCATTTCTGTCTCAGTAACTGAAATGTTACATCTCCGAAAGGGGAATTGTAACCAGTAGATTCACACCATATCCTATTGTAAGTAGGTAGAGGGTATTTAAAGGGATTTCTGGAAGGCAGTACCCGGGTTTGCACTGAATCAAGAAATCTGCCTGCACAGCAGTAGGGAGCTGTACAATCTGATCCCTTACATTCTATAACGTCATTGCTATCAAGTGCTACAAATACTACACCTCAGGTTTTTCAATTTAGGGCGTTCCCCTAGTAACACCCCCATTGTGCTGTTACAT
>NC_051406.1:38086227-38086437 GCF_015228065.2 Penaeus monodon | reverse complement strand
ATTTAATATAAATTAAGAAATTTTTATTTATATTTTTTTAAAATTTTATTTTTAATGGGGGCCGCGGTGGCCCGGAAGGGTAAAAAAGGGGAAAATGGATTCCAAAAGAAAACCCCGCATCTGGGGAAAAGGTTTGGGATCCAGACCACCCGGTCCCTGAAAACTAAAATTGTTCTGCTTCCCCACGGGGCCAAAAAAACCCCACGTTTT
>NC_051406.1:38086109-38086181 GCF_015228065.2 Penaeus monodon | reverse complement strand
TTAATTTTTAAAATAAATTATTTTTTTGTGTGGGGGGGGGGTTTGGGGGGGTTTGTTATAAAAAAAAAAAAA
>NC_051406.1:38081408-38081632 GCF_015228065.2 Penaeus monodon | reverse complement strand
TTTTATTAGTTTTGCACATCCTAAACATTATTTGTAATGGAGCGTGGCAGTAAACGTTAAAAAATGGAAGGAAATGTACCCATCTAAAACAATTTTTCGAGTTTACAACAAAAAGGATGTTCATATCAACAGCTGGGAATACCGCAGAGGTTAGCGCAATGTGAACTAACAGGTGGAAACGGCTTATGAGAATATACTATGACGTAAGTTTCAGTTTGTGTAAT
>NC_051406.1:38081067-38081142 GCF_015228065.2 Penaeus monodon | reverse complement strand
GCACTCAACTTTTCGCTACGCTACACGAACCTTCTTCAATAAGATTGCAAGCGACGTGGCGTTTAGTCAACAGCC
>NC_051406.1:38079327-38080153 GCF_015228065.2 Penaeus monodon | reverse complement strand
CAGGCACTTTTTTAAAATGGAATCACATATTTTACTTGGAGGCGATCAACATGGATACGTGATATCCAACAAAGACTTCTCAAAAAGCATTGCTGTCCTTTGGCCAATATCTGAGAGATTAATCACGGTGAAATTAAAGCCTCCCTCAATGTTAAATTTAGTTGCAATGCGCCAACTAACGAACGGACGAAGCATAATAATATTTTTTACGGAGCCTTGATGAATCTCTTATGGTGCAAGTCACAGGTGTTCCACTAGTGATGGGCCAGAGTGGGGGACAGATAGAGGGAAAAATGTGTGGACACATGACCTTGGGGAGTAGAAACGAAAAGAAAAATTATCGACTGTGCAGAGGCAATCATATAATGTCAAAGTATATGCTTCTCGTTACATTCCAGACGGGAATGCACATGACCAAAACCAGGGGATCGAAGCTAATTATACTTCAAATTAACCCTTCAAATTCTCCCAGTCGATCCAAAATCCAACAGATCGAAAAAGTTCGAGCAACGGTTATAAACATCAAACAAATAAGCTGAAATCAACAGAAGTAATACAAGCTGACCAAAAGCAGCCAAAGTGTGACAAAAGGGTGTGGAAAGCAGGCCACCCAAGAAGGAGTCACAGGAGACAAAGATCGACAGAAAAAACGATGAATTAGTCAAACGTAAACAGTAATACAACAACAAATAAAAAGAAACACAAGAAGAGACAATGGACGAAAAAATTAGTGACGAGCCTAGATGAACACAAGAAAATCATTCATGGACGAAGCAATCTACAGAGGCAGAAGACAATGTCGACCATCTGGGGACAAACAAAGAAG
>NC_051406.1:38077107-38077264 GCF_015228065.2 Penaeus monodon | reverse complement strand
AAGCATTGCTGTCCTTTGGCCAATATCTGAGAGATCAATCACGGTGAAATTAAAGCCGGCCCCTCAATGTTAAATTATAGTTGCAAATGCGCCAACAACCGAAGCGGACGAAGCATAAACATCTTTTTACGGAGCCTTGAATGAAGTCTTCTTATGG
>NC_051406.1:38076230-38076897 GCF_015228065.2 Penaeus monodon | reverse complement strand
CAAATTAACTTCCAAATTAACCCTTTCAAATTCTCCCAGTCGGATCCAAAAATCCAACAGATAGAAAAAAAAGTTCGAGCAACAGGTTATAAAATCAAACAAATAAAGCTGAAATTCAAAGAAGTAATACAAAGCTGACCAGAAAGCAGCCAAGGCGTCGAGAGTCATTTCCAAAGTGTGACAAAAGGGTCTGGAAAGCAGGCACCCAAGAAGGAGTCACAGGAGACAAAGGATCTGACGGAAAAACGATGATTAGTCAAACACTCAAACTGTAGATTATACAGTCTAATCAACAAAAAAAATAAAAACGAAGCACACAGAGACAGAAGAACAATGGACAGAAAAAGGTGTACAGAAGATGAGAATCTAAAGATGACATCCAAAGAAATGTTTCATAAGATCAGAGAAATCAGCGGCAGAATATCAGCTTCAGTTTTGTGGACCAAAGGCGTGGGTGGAAATCTTCCAAAACAGAGACGCGCTGGGCAGGAAACGTTCTCTAAACTGAGATCGACAACTCCAATCTTTGGGGCACTAAATTTAAAAATAGACTCAAAATAGAAGGCAAAATAGAAGAACAGAAAGCTCGTGGGTCGACGGTAAATGGACTTGTAATTCAGAAATACATGTGGTTTGTGGAAAATCGCACGGGACCGCCAGGAATGTA
>NC_051406.1:38070411-38070976 GCF_015228065.2 Penaeus monodon | reverse complement strand
TGTTGTTGTTACTTGCTTACTTTCCTGGCGGTCCCGTGCGATTTTCCACAAACCACATGTATTTCTGAATTACAAGTCCATTTACCGTCGACCCACGAGCTTTCTGTTCTTCTATTTTGCCTTCTATTTTGAGTCTATTCTTAAATTTAGTGCCCCAAAGATTGGAGTTGTCGATCGCAGTTTAGAGAACGTTTCCTGTCCAGCGCGTCTCTGTTTTGGTAGATTTCCACCCACACCTTTGGTCCACAAAACTGAAGCTGATATTCTGCCGCTGATTTCTCTGATCTTATGAAACATTTCTTTGGATGTCATCTTTAGATTCTCATCTTCTGTACACCTTTTTCTGTCCATTGTTCTTCTGTCTCTGTGTGCTTCGTTTTTATTTTTTTTGTTGATTAGACTGTATAATCTACAGTTTGAGTGTTTGACTAATCATCGTTTTTCCGTCAGATCCTTTGTCTCCTGTGCTCCCTCTGGTGCCTCTTCCAGACCCTTTGTCACACTTTGAATGACTTCGCGCCTTGCTGCTTTCTGTCGCTTGTATTTCTTCTTTTAAATTTTGCTT
>NC_051406.1:38069406-38070311 GCF_015228065.2 Penaeus monodon | reverse complement strand
TGCTAAACACACCCCCCATTATTAGGTGGGTTGGATTATTGCCAACCATTATGGAAATGAAAATTTGTGACAAAAAATACATTCTTTACATAATGTTAAAATTTATAACTTTTGCGGGAAAATATATCTTCAGCTGCACATAAGATTTGAGACAATAGGTAGGTGGCAACTTTTCACAACAAAAATAAATCTTTTGTGGCCTATATACCACACAAGCTGGGAAAGAATTAAAGAAAAAATACTTAAAACCCTGTATATCAGCATTTGTATAATATGAAAATTATACAAATAATCACTCAGTAACTCCAGAACATCTTTCTAACAACATCAGATAAATCTTTGATTCACATAACATCATACAAGCTTTGAATTCCTAGTCACTTCATGTTTAAATAATACCAAAGGAAATGGCACAGACAACAATGCTGCATTTGGAACTGTGGGTCTAGCTTGAACAGACAACTTGTAAATTGGACAGATAAGTTGTATGAGTTCGGGCCCATCACCCCTGCAGTGCTCAGCAAGGATAGAAAGACTAAGTGTCTGAGTCAGTTTCTTATAAAATTTGTTGTGGACTTACTAGATTAAGATAGCTGTGTGGCATCTGGCATCTTCTTCATTTAAAAACTAACTCATCTCAGCAAACGTGATCTACTCTCTGGAGGTCGAAGTTCACAACTTGTCCAGACAATTTGGACAAGACTTAAAAAGTTTTTCCAAATAGTTTGCTCATCCATCCGAGTGGACGAGTAATTCTGAATGCAGCATAATAACCTGAGTTTGTAGGTAATACTTGAACTTTTACTTAAAAAACTGTACTCCACTCACAAATTTATTGAAATATAAAAATCACAGGAACCAACAGGAAAACTTCTAAAACAACTGGCTATACCTCTAGCAAGACT
>NC_051406.1:38069160-38069271 GCF_015228065.2 Penaeus monodon | reverse complement strand
AATAGCAGAGCCCCCTTTGGATCTGGGTGCCTCACTGCATCAAGCTAACCAAAATCCAAGCACACAGTTTCTTTAGTGGCAACTCTCTCCAGTGTCTTGCTCACACACAGT
>NC_051406.1:38067592-38068569 GCF_015228065.2 Penaeus monodon | reverse complement strand
ATAACTTCTCATCACCCACTGCCCCTCGGCTAAATCTTTTCAAGGCAAGCCATCCATGTCAATCAGATCCAGAGGGTTAAATAGCCCTGATACAAGCAGTACTCACAGTTTACAATCAGAGGATAATTGTCAAGTCCAGAAGTACTGGCAGTACTTCCCAATTCTGATTAAAAGTTTAGTAACAAGAACTGATAATAACGAGTCCCACAGAGCAAGATAAATTTAGTGATATCTCAATTACAATTCCTTCTTTAAAATATTGATATTCTTATGAGGATTACATACTGACATTCATTTTGTCTTTTAGATCATTCTCATACAGTTCTCTGCAAAAATAAATCATTCTTTTCATATAATTTCAGCATATGAATTCTGTATGTAATAACTTCAGAAGCCAAGTATGGGTCTACTTCATGAAGAAAAAAAATTAATAATGCTTTCACCACAACACAGAAAAGATTACTATAAAAGCAACAAAACATTCTTAGCAGAAATGACAAAACTCTGCATTAACAGTTCAGCATGCTGCAGGACAAGTTTAAAATCAGAAGAAAAAAATAAAAGGAAAAAAGAAAGGCCATATAAACCATCTTTGAGAAAATCTTTTATCCAATAAGAGTTCATAAGCATTGAATAATTTCCTTCTTCTTTATGTGAAATATACGGTCTTTGAATTACACTCATATCCATGACCACTGTAAAGCAGACCCATCAACCAAATGGACTTTAAAGCATAATGGGTAGGAAACAAGAATGTCATATGCCTAGTTATTCATTCATAAACCAACACACACCAAACAAACAAAAACACCCCATTCCAATTAACATATAAATTAAACATGCACATCAGCAATAATTTCTTTCTTTAATCACAAAGGAATCTTTATGTTTTCATGCAATCTGGGTTATATAATACTGTGCCCTATCTTCCCTTATCATCATGCTATCATGAATGTCTGTCCTATTCTTTTTTTTTT
>NC_051406.1:38067034-38067565 GCF_015228065.2 Penaeus monodon | reverse complement strand
ACCAAATTTCAACTAAAGAATAAGTCACTATATAAGATAAAGAAAGGCTTTCATAGCCTGTCCACATGATTATGGCTAATTGTCTGATTTCCCGAATATTTCTGTTTTTTGCTTGTGTAATCTGTCTAAGCTGTACAAACTTATGCAGGCTACTGATGTTTTGTGTATTCTGCAAGTCCATCTCTTCCTTTTCAACCTACACACCCTCTTTCCTGTATTTCTTTTTTTTCTTTTTGTCACCTCTCTACTGTATCTGTTTACTCATGTTTTTCCTTTTCCTTCAATTCATTCTAACCATCTCTGCCTTTCATTATTTCTGATCTTCATAGCCCCTGTATTTCTTTTGCATTTCCTTTATAACTCAGGGAAAAGAACTCCCTTTCCCTCTTCCTCTATTTCTTTATGCTCTCTTTAACTTTATCAACCTTTCTGCCCTTCCAAACTTTATTAGTTTATCCTATTTTCACTTCTTAAACATATCAGCATACTGTACCTTCTCCCACTCTACCTCTAAAACTTAAACCCAATGCC
>NC_051406.1:38066426-38066617 GCF_015228065.2 Penaeus monodon | reverse complement strand
GCATATCCAAGTCAATACATATCTATGGTTCTTCTTGTTAATACAAACACTTCTCTTTTCTCTTCATCAAATAACTCTATTATTACTACATTACTGACATTAAATTTTCAGTCCCTCTCTAGTGTTTTTGTTAACTGAAAATCACACTTCCAAATGAAATTCATATCCAAATTAATTCTTAAATAATTTCT
>NC_051406.1:38065229-38065868 GCF_015228065.2 Penaeus monodon | reverse complement strand
TGGAGAAGATACAGCCTTGCTGGCATGCCCCCAAAGAAATTCTTGACCTTGAACAATTAGGGGAAAGGTGCTTTACAGAAGATAGGCAATAAGACCTACAGAGAGATGTCTTCCATAGAGACAATATTGTGTCTAGACCTTCCAGCCTTCCATATAGCAAGTCACAGGCAAAACTTCTTCAACAGCACAGTGGCAGCTCTATTTTAGGAAGCATGTATGCCTTCGTATCCTATGGCAGTACAAAAAGGTGGTGTTCAGCACAA
Source organism: Penaeus monodon (assembly GCF_015228065.2). Classification (NCBI taxonomy): domain Eukaryota; kingdom Metazoa; phylum Arthropoda; class Malacostraca; order Decapoda; family Penaeidae; genus Penaeus; species Penaeus monodon. Next base: position 38,065,605 of record NC_051406.1, on the reverse strand, counting down.
TGCATTACTCTCAAGAGCTTTCACCAAAGCAAATAGTGAGTATGATCTGCCATGCATTGGGCCAGGACTGACTTCAAACATTCTTCCAGTCATCTCATCTACAGGGGATCCATGCAGTAAACCAGTGGGCCACACAGAACATTTGTGGATAACTCAGTACTTGTTTCCATGTCTTCATCAGCATAGTTGATGTGTCTAAGTTGGTTTGCAGCTGCATTAATAGTATAGTATACAGGTATTTGTCAGCTTTAGTAATTTTATTCTGCTCTTTTTCAATTTGTCACTAACCTTTACACTAGACTTTAAAGGACCAAAAAAAAGAGGCACTGATTGATGGTTCTGTCTGGGAAATTACCTCAGATTTTACCCATCAGAT
>NC_051406.1:38061153-38061436 GCF_015228065.2 Penaeus monodon | reverse complement strand
AAAAAAAAAAAAAAATTAGCTTTTTGTATTGGAAATGATTTAAATTTTGGGTAGGTTTTCTATTTAAAACTAAAATTTTGATTAAGTATTTAAATCTACCACAACCAAATACCACCCCAATTAAAAAAATATTTAATGATTCATTTATATATAGTATTTAACTTAGGGTTAATTTTTAGGGTTATAATATGGGTATTTACAAAAATTTATATAATTTTATATATATAATATATAAAAATATATTTTATATATAATAAAATATATAGAATTACATTAAACACAC
>NC_051406.1:38060708-38061008 GCF_015228065.2 Penaeus monodon | reverse complement strand
TTAATATTTTTTCAATAAATTATCGATTATATATATAATATACTCACCATAATGGAGAATGATTAAAAAAGGTTAACCGGTTTTTGTGAAAGAATATATAGTATAATAATCAAAGTAAAAAATGAAATTATATATTTACCATAAATGAATATTAAATATATTAAAATATATATATATATTAAAATATATATATATATATATTTATTTATGAAAGGAGAATTTAAAACAATTTTTGTTTATATATTTAACCCGGGTTGGGGAGCCTTTAGAGGCTGGTTTTTATTAATATATTGATTCTTA
>NC_051406.1:38060004-38060552 GCF_015228065.2 Penaeus monodon | reverse complement strand
ATTGATGCTTTATGTATGTGCCTCTCTTCCCGATTGCTCAACGTCAATCCATATGTTTATTTGTGTGGATAACTGCATGTGCATATAACCCTACCTATTTTGTTTGCGTATATATATTGTAAGACCTTATATATGGTTTTGTGCGTATATGCTGTATATATCTACCTATCATTCTCTCATATCAAGCATATGCGATGACACAGACATACTTGAGGCAATAGTGATAGGCGTAGATAAGACCTTTACAGAGAGTGCGTAACCAGCACTTCAATTCTTTCAGTGTGTTCGCAGCCGTTCTACAGTCAAGAGGAACCCACTAGCTTCACGATGGCGGGTATGTTTCGTTCTTTGAAACTGAGTTTTGAAACGTTTGCTCAAATTGTAGAGCTTTCATTTACAATGAAAATTAACTACGGAATTTTGATTTTTTGTGTATATCTTAGTGGTTATGTTCGAACTTTAACATAGTTGTAAATTTCCCTCATGTGTTTTTGAATTACTTATGGTTATGAATACCCTCCCCGTTTTAGTTATTATGCGATGAATGA
>NC_051406.1:38058777-38059061 GCF_015228065.2 Penaeus monodon | reverse complement strand
GCGAAATTAACGATAAAAAAAAATCAGTCACATAATAAACAGGAAGACGTGATTGGTTGGCGAGATAAGGTATACGATTAGCTTTCGACAACCGTAGGCGTTGGGGGATACGAGGGTCAAAAGCCGTTGATAAGTCGGCAGGAAACAGAGAGAGAGATTGTACAAAGCGGAGAGAGGAAAGGGGCCAGTAACGTAGGTGGATGATAAGGCAAAAGAGAAGGGTATTACTATGGAAAGGGTGACACGCCGATGAGAGGCAAGGATGGAAGAGTTATTAAGGGAAT
>NC_051406.1:38058062-38058323 GCF_015228065.2 Penaeus monodon | reverse complement strand
CACCGTCGTCATAACTGGGGAAAATGGACATAAAACATTATTAATACAAAAAAAGAAATTTCATCATTAATTGGAAAATGCGTATAATGTATTCAGCTATGCAGCCCAAATGACTCTCTGGCAACATTAGCTTATCATCATGCATTTAGTGAATCGTGAAAACGTACGCGTATGTAAACATGCATATTTGTAAATATGAATATTCATACATTTACTTACAATACATATGAGATCATCTTTTCCTCCTTATTTTTTTGGAGT
>NC_051406.1:38057672-38058020 GCF_015228065.2 Penaeus monodon | reverse complement strand
CTTTTTCTAGGATGACGATAGCGCAATATCTATGTAGTAAAATAATAATCTCTCGTTTAGAAATTCAATAGGGTCAGATAATGTATACTAGAATTATGATTTTCAGAAAACTCTTCGCGAATTTAATCCTTTTTTTTCAATACCTCGAACAATATATTCCGCTCAAAAGAAAGAGAAAAAAGAAATACACCGAAAAAAAAATCGAATGACTAGTCTTTTTCGAGAGCTTGTACTGCGCAGGCAAGCAAAATCAGCTTTCGCAAAACTGCCTTTGATCATTGCCAGTGTAAAACCAAGCGGAAAATAAAACGAATTGCGATGTCTCTTATTTCCATTTTTTTGCACAGA
>NC_051406.1:38056236-38056534 GCF_015228065.2 Penaeus monodon | reverse complement strand
GTTATTGTGTCAGATCTCCAGCCTCCTCCTTAGTGATAAGACATACCATACTGGAGATAAGAAAGTATCCAGCTCTATCAGATTTTGAATAATAGCCTTTCATCTTCCTATCGTGACAACCAAGATAAAGAAAAGGTTAACGTTATCTTATTAATTTTTCTCGACAAAGATCTTTATTAAGAATGATATATCATGACCTTCGATTTGTAATGAAAGAATGAGGAATGATTTATACACGGAAATGTGATCGTGATAAGATTACGAGTAAGAGGCACAGTTGGTGGTCATTGTGATAATG
>NC_051406.1:38055255-38056191 GCF_015228065.2 Penaeus monodon | reverse complement strand
AACGAAGGCTTTGATATACCGCAGTGGCCTTTATTTTTTATTGTGTAACTGATACATCTGAATATCCTCGAGTCATGGAAGACTGTCAGATTATTTATGCAATTTCTCAAAGACTCTCAGGTCTTCTTCCTGAAGTAATAATTCTTAAAGAAGTGATGTGGGAAAGGCAATGCATGTATTAGCTGTTTTACAAGAGGCGTAAATGCATGCTGACTGCAAGAATGTGTATGGACATCTTGCAGTGTACGAAAGCGAAGATTGCGGAGGGACTCGCCGCTACACCTTCCGCCGGATCCAGACTACAACCATCAGGTTCCAGGTGAAGGCAGCCCACGACGTGGCCATCTGCCTCTCCCCTGACGACGAGGAAGAGCCAGAGGACATGTACGAGATCTTCATCGGCTGCTGGGGAGGCGGGGAGTCCGGCATCCGCCGCCACAAAGACGAGGACGTGTGCCGGGTCGAGACGCCCGACATTGTGAGCGACGAGGAGTTCCGCAGTTTCTGGATCAAGATCCAGCGCGGCGTCATCAAGGTCGGCTTGGCCTAATGTTTAGTCATGAGACATAGCACGGATGAAATATGAATAAAAGGGAAGGGGAATGCTTAATGATCCAGATTACATGCCAAATACATGCCAAACAGACGCGTCTAACCCCTTCCACCCGGCCACGCAGGTAGGGCGGTCCGGGCAGAAGCATCCCTTCATGAGCTACACCGACCCCAACACGCTGCTCCACGTCACGTGGTACGGCTACTCCACCGGCTGGGGCGCCTCCGGGGAGTGGATGTTCCCGGGTATGGCCCCGCCGCCTCCTGCTTGTCTGATATACGAAACTTGTGCTTGATTGTCCTTCGGGACGAGGCCATGCTGGCCCTTGAGAGGAGTAAGAAGGCGACTAACGTGTTTGTCTCCCGCCAGATGACGACGAAGGA
>NC_051406.1:38054464-38055223 GCF_015228065.2 Penaeus monodon | reverse complement strand
AGACTCCGAGGCTGAGGATATCAACAACCTCGAAGACAGACGTAAGGACTCGCCTGGAACCATGAGAATGGGGCGGGCGGCGGGAAGGGGAAGGAGGGTGAAGTGGGAAGGGACTACAGGAATCAGATCTGGGAGACGACTGTCGGAGGAAGAGGAAGTATCTGAGACCTCTGGGAAGAACGGATTAAGAACCGGGGAGAATATCAAATAACTGTACTGGCCATAATATAACACATTAACCACACGCCGTTTTTGTACAAGTAGCTAATTGGTTCGAATGTAATATGTTTTTCTCTTCTTCTTTTTTTGTGCTGAGAGGTGTATGAAATATCCCAGAACGATTTTGAATGACAACATAAAGTATAAGAACCGCGCCATCGTAACGATAGTATGCATGCGGCAAAATATAGTACGGAAACGAAACCAGATCCCCCACATCAATGTCATACGTTTACTAAAATACAGATAGGAGGACGGGTTAATGAGTAAGATCACAGACGAAAACTCTGAGGTAATTTTCTTGCGATTTAACTCCAGTTATGAGTGTCACTGTGCAAAGAATCAATAAAAATATTCGTTGCAAGGATGTCGGCCACTAGCATATCTAAGTTAAAAGGACTAATACAACATGAATAGGTGAAATTATTTTTCCCTTTATCTACAAAATCTTGAAAGTCAGATCCTATAAACTGGATTAGTTTATATTTTGTCAATGTTTTGCTTTTCTTTTAATTCTTATGGCATTGTTTGCTCTTGTGT
>NC_051406.1:38053874-38054211 GCF_015228065.2 Penaeus monodon | reverse complement strand
AGTCCACCTCAAATCACGAGCCTGACATGTTTCCGCAGCCATCATGTACAAGCGTCCCGCGCGCTGGGTGCCGGCTAAGGGCGGCTACTTCCCGAGGCACCCTGTGTCCGGCGGCGAGGGTCCCGACGGGGAGGTGTACGTCGGGATGGCGCACCACGAGGGCGGCTACATCCTGGGCATGGTCGTCCCCGATCACGGCTGCTGCTACATTCCCTTCGGAGGAAGCGCCATTCCCAAGAGCGAGTACTTTGTAAGTAGTACAAACTACAATCACTCTGGCCTGGACTCCTCAGATTTCGCAGCACATTACAAAATTTATAAATGAATGGCTGAATTG
>NC_051406.1:38053469-38053821 GCF_015228065.2 Penaeus monodon | reverse complement strand
CATAATATACAAATACATGAAAAAAAGAACGAGTGAATTACACCATTCCCACGGTGATAGACCACCATTTTCCTCTCCTTGGCTTATCACCATTTTTCCTTCCTTAAGAGGCTATAACCCCCCCCCCCTCCAACCCCGCAGGTCCTCAGCAACCCCGGCAGCGTCACCATCACGTGGGAAGCTTCCAGCAAGGGAAAGGTCCCTCCCGGTGCCCTTCAGGGAGGCATTAGCGAAGACGGGGAGATTCTGTACATCGGCCGCGTCTCCGTCGATGGCGTGGTGTCCGTCGGCAAGGTAAGGCCTCCGTATTTATACACCTTCTGATTCCATTCGTTATTGCTGTCTGATTTGG
>NC_051406.1:38051960-38052920 GCF_015228065.2 Penaeus monodon | reverse complement strand
ATTTCTTTATACAAATCTCTTGAAAATCATACCCTATAAACTTAATATGCTTATATTCAATCAATGATTTTATTTTGATTTCCCGTTGATAAATTTCCCATAATCTGATTTCCCGTTAAGAAATTGCCCATTCATCTGCCAGGCGTTTGATTTCCAAGTAAAGCTACATGTAACCTTTTAAATACCACCAACACCACGCTTCTAGGTACACCCAAGCCACGAGGTTTGTTACGTACCCTACGGAGGCAGTGAACACGCCCACCGTGACTACGAGGTCCTCTGTGTCCGCAACTTGCCATGCAGAGTGTAGGCCGGGGGTGGGGGAACCTTATACTATGGCAGCCGCTGTTTATTCACTTTCGTGCTAGCCTGTTCCCTGTATTCTTGTGGTTGGGTGAGGAATTGATGTACCCGACTGAATAAAAGTATTGATAACTAGTTATGTGTCTGTTTATTTTCCCCTGAATTACGGTATTAGACAGATGCTACTTTGATTCAAATAAAGACTAAAATGTTAAGAGAAGCAAGATCTTTAGGGGCAAGATTTTCAGTATCTGCTGATATATTATGTTCTCTAATCCTTCATCAATTTTAAAGACTTTTCTGGGGGGATTTTATGAATCCTGATCATTTCAACTGCCTTTGCACTACAGCCATTCACTGTTGCATTGAAATAGGGTTCCTGATAACTTCACATTAAGCGCTTTTAACTGGTTCAGAGTACTGAATATCAGGAGTGATCACTAACCGCCCTCTCTACACAATTTACACACTTTAATCCTACCAACTAAACCCTGGTGATATATACTGTTAACCGTTAAGTTTTGAATAAGTTTCATTTCAGCGACTTTGTTATCTGCTTACTCTCAGTGCATCAAAAAAGTTATACATTCATGTTTTTGATGTTGCCTGTTTGGTCTTTCCTGAGAAAAGTATTAAGTCTTAGTGTTGATTTCTTTA
>NC_051406.1:38050877-38051563 GCF_015228065.2 Penaeus monodon | reverse complement strand
TGATTAAAGTAGTTACAAGCACAGGAAATGTAACTACGAAAGCAGAAAAGACAACCGAAAAGAGCAGAAGCCACCGCTGAAATCACGGCAGCTTCCAATAACTGAATAGCATAATCAACCAAACAACCAAGCAGTCCGAATAGCCATCACACCGGTGCACGCCCCTTTGGCTGAGCTGGTACCTGGCTGCCTTACATGACCAACCACATGCCGGTGTCCGGAATACATCTGCACGAAGAAATGCTTGACCAGCATATGGACGTAATTGATAACGAAGAAATGGCCGAAACTCGAATGACCGGTCCTTTTGCGCACATTTTCACATAAAGAATATCACAAACCTAAGAAATACCAGCTACATGAAACTCCAAAAGCGTGACTCAAGCAAGAAAAGCAAATGCAGCGATATAATTGGAATTAAGCTGTCGACAACCAAATCTAAGAGATTCGTAGACAAACACAAAGAGCAACATTTATCGAGGCTGGAAGACTGAAATACACCTACAACTGTCAGAAAATTAATCAGAGGATAAGGGAAGGCACACTTGACCCGACCCAGGTTGACCTCGATTCTCAAGGCTCCAGAATACGATTCCTCACAGGAGGGTCATAAAGATAAAACTGCTCCTGTGTGTGAATCCCACAATGAAAGTAGCCCAAAGCGAACCAAACGCGTGGAAATCAAC
>NC_051406.1:38049937-38050828 GCF_015228065.2 Penaeus monodon | reverse complement strand
ATAAGCGAGGAAATGAACGACCAAATACATATATTTGGAATTATTAGTGTTGACGTAGTTCTCAAGAACAGCCGTGACCTAAAGGGCTTAGCAAATAAAAAGCCTTACGGAAAGCCAACGGAAAAAAATGACTAGACAATGTAATGATATTGGAATAGCAATCAAGAGTCATGGTTTGATCCTTATGGATCCGTATTTCCCGACCTTTACCTCAGTAAATACAGCAAGCTAAAGGAATATTTCCAACCCAAAATCATAAAGGCATCATCATCAGTGGAAAACATTAAAGAAATATAAGGCTTTATCTGCAAAGTCTTGCAATGCTTTGGATTTTTTGCTGTCGAATTTCAATAATTTCTATTTTAAGCTCCGCCCATGCAGGCGTGCCAACCTGTCCATTCATCGTCGAATTGGTAAACTGCTAAATACTTCTGAAATTTACTTTGTAACTCTTCATATAGCCATTTAAGGGGGTTTTAAAAAGATTTTATCATGAGTTGGAAATAATATAAGATTATACAGAAAGGTATAATGTTTATTTTTAGGCTCAAAAGAGCAATAAAAGTAATATATTTTGACATCATAGGCAATATTGATAAATGGGTGATAAATAATTGTTTGAATTTCCTTGCGTGACATATTTTATCATTAAACTCATAACAGATTATGATTATTTCTGATGAAAAAAACATAAAATTACGAGGATAATAAATATACCACATATGTTTTTGAGTTTTATCAAAAGGCAAAGAGATGACTGTCGAAGTACAGAGTCACAGCAATACATTTGAATTTGTGTACATTTTGATAAGCAGCAAGTGAACCTTTGAATAAAGCTGCACAAACACAATAAACTATTACCATTTCGTTTGTTTTCCATATGAATTATTT
>NC_051406.1:38049511-38049637 GCF_015228065.2 Penaeus monodon | reverse complement strand
GTGTTTTTTTTCTAGAATCTGTTTGTATATTCAAATCCCTCAGGTATCAAGAGATTCCTGTTGATATTTACTAACGAAATATAGCAGGAATAGTCTGCGTAATGAATGATCAATAAAATATGTATG
>NC_051406.1:38049128-38049396 GCF_015228065.2 Penaeus monodon | reverse complement strand
GTGGTTATAACTTTAACAAATAATGATACTGCATGGTAGAAATGTGAAAGGCAACCAACTTACCTCATGCAAATGCAGTATAATAGTTATTTTTGGGACAATTAAGTTTTAGCCCGTCATTCTAGCATGTGATGTGGCATTGGGTACTAGCCATTCAAAATTCAATTACCATAATAATATTAATAGCATATTAATCCTTGTACACATAAACTATCCGATGGGACACGGGACGCGGTGTTACGACGAATGGCTTTGTTTATGCGGTGCG
>NC_051406.1:38048416-38048894 GCF_015228065.2 Penaeus monodon | reverse complement strand
TATTATGGACTATGGCTCATTAAGAATTTCAATACATTTTCCATCCGTGATCCATGACTAGGAAAAAGATAGACTGAGACAAAAAAAAAAGCTATGAAAGGGTTGAAATATAGCTGACAAGCAAAATCTGCAAAACAAACTCATTTTACAAATAAGGAAATGATTCACTGCATTCTCAACAACTGGACATTTCCTTGACTGTTTCAAATTTGGCAAAAGTCCAAGAAAGGTGAAAACTTTCCGGGAAATGTCTCTACTGGGAATACAACGGTAAATGATATCGCATCAGACTCAGAAACCACTTTGAAATAAACTACCTGCAGGCATCAGCTATTGCACTTATCTTTAAAGGCGTGAGCACTGTGATGTATACCTATGGCATGTAGTTCTGAGAGACTGGGTTAATAAAGGTTCGCTCTCGAGGTTAAGGATATACATCTGATGCATATGGCATTGCGTCTTGTCTCAACTGAGGGAA
>NC_051406.1:38047382-38047946 GCF_015228065.2 Penaeus monodon | reverse complement strand
CTTAGTTTAACAATAGACTAATTTACTTTATTCCTACTTGTTAATTTTCCTTTGGTGGAAATACTACCATAGAAAAAAAAAACTCGCTGATGTTGAATAAAGTTTTTATTGTAGAGTACATATACTAATCTTCATTCACAGTAGACAATATCACTTCACAAGATACTATATCACCATTCACCTTTCTGGTGCACTATATCACCATTCATTTGGCACTTTCTTGCAACAAACACCAAGAAAAATGGATTCCATAGAACAGTTTTTACATAAAATCTAGGGAAAGACATCCAATTCACTAAACTGAAGAATTCCAAGACATGGATCACATTCATAAATCCTTGTTGAAAACATAACGACCCACAAGCATTTCAAGAGAAACGGGAAATGTACATGTACATTCCTCTTCATGAAGGAAAGTGTCAGGATTATGAAGGTTAAATAAGGACTGGAAACTGATTAACAAAAGGAGTTTGATACATAAGCCATAAAATGAATGCTCTTTGGAAATAACATTGCACTTGAATACATTTTAAATAATTTCTCTCATCACAAGGAATGTGTAGC
>NC_051406.1:38046875-38047343 GCF_015228065.2 Penaeus monodon | reverse complement strand
GTACCAACTGTATATGATACAACATTCCATTTGATCTTTAAAAATTAAGACATTGGCAAAATTTACCTACATCTGTGACTTTTGAATGAAGATTAAGTAATACACTAGAGCAAGAACACGATTGATGCCCTCTCTAGAATTAGTACAAAAAGTTATTTCACATGTAAATCAAAGTAAATATATGCAAAGCTTTACACCCATAACAAATAAACATAAAAAAATAATCCTTACATCCAACACATACAGAATTTGTAACATAAATATATTTGTATCTTCACATTTGAATGGTCTTTTTTTAAATACTGAGCCATGTGTACTATTAATCAGTGCCTGATAACTTGAGAAAATAAAAATAATTGCATATTGCTCTCATAGAACTAAGTACAGAAAATTAATCACTAAAAGAATAATGAGGAAAGAAAGTAATAAAAGGGATGGAAAAGAAGTAGAAAGAAATGAACAGGAAGC
>NC_051406.1:38045281-38046788 GCF_015228065.2 Penaeus monodon | reverse complement strand
AAAAAAAAGAAAGACAAAATTATAAACACAAAATCTCATACATCAAAAAACGACAGACACACTTGACTGAATGTGAACAATGAGTGGAATTCACATACAAGGAATATACTCTAGGTAAAAGGGAGAACATGAAAAGGTACACACAGATATTAGTTCAGAGCATTACAATACAGAGATATGAGGAATAAGACACTGCATTTATAGAAAAGCTGGAGATATGTAGATAAAGACCTTGGAACTAAGAGCCCAAAAGAGTGTATTATAAATGGATTATTCACCAAAGACTATGCTGAGAGTTATATGAATAAGAGAGAAAGAGAGAAAGTTCAGAAACGGGTGACTTTGACTGAAGAGAAGTCTTTTATGCCAGCTATCATACAAATTGCAAGCTGCTCCTTCCTGAACAATACATATCTCTTGAATAAGTCTTTGCAATGTAACTGTAATGAGATCTTATTAAAAAGTACATTAAACTTTCACCTTACTAAACAACAATTCAGTGAGCCAATTCAACAATTCAGTGAGTCAATTCAAACAATTCAACACACTATTCTTACAATTCATGAATGCACACCTTATTGGTTATACACTGGAAGTAAACGCAATATGTTATTTACTCTTTAGAACTTCCTTAAAGATGCATGCACTGGTTCTTCTTAACTTTTAACAACTTCCTTTTTCCCTGATGTTTTTTTTTTTGTTTTGTTCTGTTTCTTCTCTTGTCTCTCTTTATCTTGCACCTGCATAATCATTACTTCAGTCCTCCACCCTTACGGACATCTTTTTTTCTAAAATCCTAATCATAATATAAATATATGCCATATATTTTAAAGATAATATTATGCAAACATGCAACTGTTACTACAATTTTTGAAATATATAATACACATTCCATTAAACTTTGGCATACCTAGGAATATGAATAAAAGGAAGACAAAATGAAATGCAATGTCAATTTATAAATATTCAGCACATCTCACATAATTCTGAAATCCTAGGTAAAACGCTCATTTGCAAATAAACCCACAGCAGATCCTTTTCATTGTACACTATGTATTCTCGTGTTATCCAAATACAAGTGTAGGTCTTTTCTATGCATTACATTCTTGAATTAGGCTATATTAACATCTACAGAACACTAAACACACTTTCTACTTATAACAAACCCTGCATCCAATATATTTTTTATGCATTGCAAGCAGTATTACCATTATGCATTTAAAATTAATTATTGATAACCACACAGATGAACATTATGAACATCCAATGATCTTCATAAATGAACACAACTGCTTTCTTGTTCTTAATTTCAAATCAGTAACTAGGTGTCTTCATATCAATTAGTATATCGAAAGTCCAAAGGTGTTTTGTTCAAGTGCCTAAATCAACTCGGCACAATTACTAATTATGAAATCCACACAAGAGAAGGCAATTCACAACTAGCAATGCAACAGCACTGAAATTACCATTTACAACTTTCTCTAGTACCCACAAAGCTAGCTATAGC
>NC_051406.1:38045025-38045182 GCF_015228065.2 Penaeus monodon | reverse complement strand
CAGGTGAAGTCTGACAGGCTGCTATTTAGCTTGCAGTTGATACAGATGACTAATCTTTCTTAAATGTTCCTAACATTATGATTCACAGCTAGCAAATGAATCATATGCTACCTTAACCTTTATAATAATATCCATACATCTAACTTCTATGTCTTAC
>NC_051406.1:38044738-38044980 GCF_015228065.2 Penaeus monodon | reverse complement strand
GACACTTAAACATCAATTACCATCCTTAGCAAAACAACAGCCATAAGTACCAAGTTACAAGCTTCAATAGAAACTAGTGATTTATTACCAATAAAAATAATTTAAGCATCCAAAGAAAATGGCTTTTTCAACTCAAAACACTTTGGTTTAAGTTAGAAGTCTTTTTCATATCATGTACTCAAAAAATATCATATAATGCAAGTCTGAAGTCAAATCATACATATAAATATATAAAAACAAAG
>NC_051406.1:38042869-38044494 GCF_015228065.2 Penaeus monodon | reverse complement strand
AAATTTGTGGTATTTTTTATCCTTCCACTGTTATCAATTTATTTATTGTTGTTTTTCCTGGATTTGAGGCCAGTCCAAAACAGCACAGCCCTATTCTTAAATATCTATGGAAATGGTTCCTTGAACTTTGTTGGTTCTTCTGGCTGGGTATAAAACACCTTCAATAAGTTCAATAATGTGAAATACTATGACACATCCTGGTACCATCTCTGAGAAAATGTGCACAAAGTTCATGTTTTGCTCTCTTACTCCACTCCTGTGACAAATTTTAAGTCATAACTTACTTCGTAACAGTTTTTCTTTTGTCAACTTTCACCTGACAATAAACACATTTTTGACACTCTGATGTGTATCAGCATCACCAAACAGATATTTTCCAGGGAAATTTCATATCAATATCTACTAGCAAAAAGAAAAAATTATCCATACATCTACACTTTGAATCAAATATGTATAGATACTGCCAGTTGAGTTAATATTGCCATACTATAAACTATTCTACCTTACAAAATGCATCATACAAAATTCTGTAGCTACAGAGGGGTACAACTAAGCTTTAACATTAAAGTAATTTTTCACTCCAAAATTTACACATTTCTTTGCCAAATATATATTCATTGAATGGATATACTATAAAGTGTTGATGTTCTTCTAAATCAAGTGTTACTCAATAATCACATCAACAACTGCACTCATCAAACTCCACAAGATTATACACATTCCACCTACACAAACTGAATAAGCAAAACACTTCAAATATCTTTACACTCCTACACATGTATACAAGGAATACCTTCATGTATCAAACAGGTACCAAACTATAAAAATGACTACTAAGCTCAGATTAAATTTATCACCTTATGGTAGTTCAATATCATATAAAGGAAATTATACAGGAAGCTTGCATCTTTGTTACCACCTACAATATTTCTCAAAGATAAGCTGTTTTCACATTTTGAGAGGCAAAAAAGTACAGTGATCTCTGTTCTAGAAACATGCACACATCTTAAATCTGAATCATTACCTATCTTAAAAACTAGAATTGAATCACCAAATACTTGCATTTTTATCTGTAATATTAATTTCTTGCCAATGCTAATGCTTGGAGAACATATTGATGTTATCATACATTAACATTATACCATACAAGTAACAATACCCTAAACAAACATAAGAGTTACACTGTGCAGAATCAGTAGTTTCTCACAACTCTAATGGAAGCAGTTACACCAAACACACTGTACTCATTCAAATGTCTTTTCTCTCATCACTTATATCATCAAGACAATCTTGAGGTTATGAATGATCACTGAGAAATATGAAGGACGTTATGCAATTTCAAGCGAGTGTTCTTTTGGCTGTCTTTTCAAAACTGCCTGATATGGTTTCCAATAAAGCAGAAATAAAGATACATCTGCTAAAGGAGAAGAAAAAAATGTATGCGTCTATGTGTTGATTACAAGATTGTTTGTTTGTTTATGAAACTTATACTTTAGGTAATTCAAGTGCTTATTATATGCTCATATTAGTCTTTGAGAATTGCTGCAAAATCTTCATAGAACATCTTCGAAAAATCAAGAACTTAAAACGCAGAAATACAAGATCAACTCTTTCCATTCATATTA
>NC_051406.1:38041275-38042142 GCF_015228065.2 Penaeus monodon | reverse complement strand
TGTTATCAATTTAACAAATCTAACATGAATGCACAATATACTTAGAAAAATACATTTCCACAACTAATAAGAACTGACTGCCTTAGACATGGACTGGCTCATAATCTTTACTGATGCACACTACATCTATAACTAGTTATTAGCTTCCAAAAGCCTTTGGTTTCTAATTTCAGTCTATACACTTGACTTACTAGTGTGCCACTATCTGTTACAAAACTACATCCAGATAATGTAGATGCTAAGCAAATAACTATGTTTTCCTCTCAAGGATTGTAACTTTTTAAACTGTTTATGTATACTGATGTAATATTGATGTAATAGTCACTAGTAAAAAGAGCAGTATATGGCACAAAATATATACCTCACATACACTTCTCATCCTATTGTTCACTACTTGAAGGCAAGGTATGAACACATTATGTTGCAGGTCACATCCCAATACTTAGAAAAATGTAAAGTAATAGAAAAATCTCGACACATCAATGTCAAGTACCATCCTATACTTACATGCCAGGCCTGCTTATTCTCTATCTATCAAAAAAACATCCAACCTTCACAGCTAACTAGACATATTACTCCATTTTCAAAGTATTTACTACTAAAATAACTGCCTTGCATTACATTAACTACAAACATTACCTAAGTCATCACCAAGTTTACTGCAGAATTTTATTCATGCATTAGTATAAAATAATATCAATTTCCTCCAAGAAAAAAATATAAAAATTCTGGGTTTGACAACAAAAGAGGAAAAATAATGATCAATAATGTATTGCCTAATATAACACAAAGTAACTATGCTGATGTACTCTTAAAATGTTGAATAAAGTTTTTTTTTTTCTAATACTTTGCTCTACATTTCAAGTA
>NC_051406.1:38040747-38040846 GCF_015228065.2 Penaeus monodon | reverse complement strand
AAACTTTAAGGATACTGAAAATTATTCCATAAGCAAAAACACTCACAAAGATAACATTGTACTAAATATATCTACACCAAAAAAAAAAATAAATAAATA
>NC_051406.1:38040514-38040722 GCF_015228065.2 Penaeus monodon | reverse complement strand
TTCCAGAGAGTACCTAACCAACCCTAGACTTACTCTTTGTGCAGTCAGAGCCCAAATGCTGCAGACTTTACAACAGTTCCTTATTTCTACTGCCAGCCCTTGAGGGCCTCCATCTTTTATTTCTATTTTCATGGAAGTCCAATCATTCAAAAGATTAAGTCATCTAGCCTAGTGTCGTCTGCCCCCCTCCCCAAATGTTTCATATGAC
>NC_051406.1:38038509-38039830 GCF_015228065.2 Penaeus monodon | reverse complement strand
CATTATAACTTAAAAAATAAACGATAAGTAAAAGCCTGCCTTAAATAATTTCTCAATTTCTTTAAGTATATAAAATAAATGTTACTTAACCATACTCATTTATCTTTTCACTTTTCACATTGGCATATTTCTAAAAGAGGTAGGAAATGGCAAAACTATATTACTTTCTCCTCATTATCATTTCTTCCCAAAATAACAACACTCAATTGCATTCCACAATGCTATGGTCCCTTATATATGTTTTTGCTCCTGTTTCCATGACCATTTATCATCTAAACATTGTATTCCTTTTCAAGAACAACAAAAAAAAGCGATTTTCTTTACCTTTCATACATTTTCCTAAAATATCTTACATAAAACCAATAAGAGTTATTCATGCTTAACTTGGCCTCTTCAACTCTTGAAAACTGTAAAAATAGGTAGTTTAAAATAACAAAATAATCATTCAGAACAGATGGAGATCCGTTACCTATCAGATTTTAAATTACCTAACTTTCTTCTCCACATTTTTGATGCATTTAATTTTGATTTTCGAAATACCAGAAACAGGAGAGAGGAAAATTGGAATGGCAGGGAGAGAGAAACGGTAAGATATGACATAGGAAGGACACTGTTTCCTGTACAGTTCTCTGCCACTTTATCATTCAGTCACATACCTCAGTTTACTTCACCTGAGAAATTCCAATTCAAAAGGGCAAAACTAGAAAGTATGCCTACCAGAAAATAGCAATAAAACCCAGACACTACATTAGCAAACCCTTTAACATTAATAATACCAAATAAGTGACATAGTCATCATAAGTCACTAAGAAAGTCCTCTTTGTCTTGCATTGCTTTACATTTTGGTTGACAGTATAAAATGAAATGGGTTAAAAAAAAGAATAAACAAGTAGGTGATAAAACAGCATAAAAGACAGGGAGTGAGAAGAGGATGATGTGAAAACAAATTCTACTTTTAGAAATCTCCACAAAGGAGAACTATATATTAAGAAGCTTTCTGCCTTAAAAAAAAGAAAAAAAATCCTGAGTAAAACATACACAAATATACTAACATACAACATTCAGATCCAAGTTTTTATATTATATATATTTTTCTCATTACACTCTCTCCTGATATGAACAGTCATTCACCTAAATTGAGCACAATCTAGAGTAAGTCACTTGACAGTTAATTGCATCAACATCAATGCTAAACATAGCAATTGGATGTTGTAAATACAAATAAATATAAACAACTGCACTGCATTCTTGAATATAAAGCCTGAAACTTTAGATAATCAACCACCAAAATTGACACAAATTACACTGCTCCTGTTCTGTT
>NC_051406.1:38037800-38038399 GCF_015228065.2 Penaeus monodon | reverse complement strand
CTCTGTTTACCAACTAAAATCAGACTGCAAGACAAGGTCTTCTAGTACAATGGGTAAGACCTGAGTATCAACTTCATGCAAACTTGACTACTGAGAAGACTCCTATCATCCTAATCTTGATGACTGTGTCCATTCCAGTTGGTCACAGTGACTGCTTCGCTACGAGTCCTTCTGTGTATGGACAGGTGGTGCTTCAACCCATTCTGGTCATTAGAGTTCTTGTGCTGCTTGCTCTCGGCTTCTTGGCTCAAAACGTGCTGGTCGTAGGTGCTCATGGTTACGTCTGTTTCCAGGTTGTCCTTCACCTGTAAGTTTATCGCCCATGTTATCAATACTACAAAAAATAGTTCATTACTGCATCATGGAGTTTTTTGTTTTTTTTTTGCATTACTATTACCCATTAGTCATTATTAATAATTTCCTAACATACATAATATTAAGGTAAAGTGATGTAAAAAACTATATCATATAAATATATCACCATAACCCACTCTTAATCTTATCCAGTGCATCTAATCCAAAGGTAATTTAAGACAATTATCTAAATAAATTTGTCTATCACACATTCCACACCTCAAACAAATAAGACAAATCTTGTC
>NC_051406.1:38036762-38037378 GCF_015228065.2 Penaeus monodon | reverse complement strand
AAGTCGTTCCCAGTCGCTTTCGCGCACCTGCATACACTTCAAGACCTGAGGTATTAGCTTTTAGTTCCTCTGAGGACAATCATGCTCCTCAGGTGAGTCCTTGGATGATTTCAAATGCCCAGCAACAATGAGCTGGATTATGTGTCAGCAAATGACACAACAAATGGCACCACAATTGATAGCTACAAGCCACTTGCTGAGTACACCATCAAAAGGTGGAATAAGAATGCACTGGGGACTCCAAACTTCTCTTGAAGGCAAAGAGAAAATGTCCCACGGCAGCTAATATTCAAGGGGCATTGTGGCATACAGGAGCAGCTGGATGATGAATCCACAGCTCTAGAGGTCTACGGGTTTTTGGTCACTGACGAACTTCTTGACCTCATTGTTGAGAAGACAAATATGTATGTTGAATTGATGTGCATATATTTTTCCACAGTTCTGTTATATTCAGGCGGCAAAGGTAATCAAGGTACCTACATGAACTAATTCTTCTTGTTTGTGTGCAGATTAGCTGAGGCTATGAGGACCCAAGGCACGGCCATAGGTGGCAGCCAGTGACCACCATCAAGGTTCTGTATTCCACATTTATACCGATCAGGAAAAGGGTGACACG
>NC_051406.1:38035926-38036267 GCF_015228065.2 Penaeus monodon | reverse complement strand
ACATGGACCAGGTGGATTTCCGGGTTGACCTGGCTATGTATGCCATCAATCACTTCCTGCCACAACAAGAGCCCTATAGCACTCAGGGGCAACCTTCTACACTGCCATCGCCATTGTGATTTGCAGGGAGTACACAGCATACAGATACCAGGAAAGAAATATCGCCACTGTATTATGTGCTACCGTGCAGGCCAAAGGAAAATGACCCAGAGCACCTGTAAAGAATGCAAGGTAGCTTTGTGCACACCTACAGGTGCTACCATTCTTAAAAGAATATATTTTATATAGTTTTTACTATATATAAAATAAAAAGGTGATGGGTATAATTTAGTATCATGTTC
>NC_051406.1:38035703-38035798 GCF_015228065.2 Penaeus monodon | reverse complement strand
CAAGTGCCATGCAGAAAAAAACAACCATCAATCTCTCATACCTTTCATACAAAAACAGTTTTAAAGGTTAATTTCTCTTGTTATTATAAGTGCTC
>NC_051406.1:38035136-38035229 GCF_015228065.2 Penaeus monodon | reverse complement strand
TCTACATCTATAGGTGCATGGAATATAATCAGAACATAAGATTCAGATAGACAACTACAACATGGCTTATTTCCAACAAGTCTTTATATCACT
>NC_051406.1:38034481-38035097 GCF_015228065.2 Penaeus monodon | reverse complement strand
ATTCAAATCTATTACAATATATTGATTACTGACCTTTGTGGGAGGGAACTTCGTAATGAAGAAGTTGGCCACAATGCAGAAAGTCTTGCTGACTAAAGGCACACATATGGACTGGTGGACCATGGCTGCCAGACGGTAGTTTGGCCCATAGAAAGGATCGCTGATGGCTGGGCAGAGCATGTTATTCAAGTTTACCTGAGAAGCCTTAGGGGAAATGGAAAAAAATATAACACCTATTATTTCTAGTTTAAAAGACTATGAATAAAGGTAAGTAGATTCTTATATAATAATAAAAATAACAAATAGACAAACTAAACATGTTCGAGGTAAGTAATCAAAAGTCATCACTATCACCATCAATGGCAGTATTGTATATGGCTAAACACAATGAAAATACCTACCATGGCTATGATCTGCAGAGGCAAAAAGTGATAGATCAGCAGAATCCCTAAAGACATCACAGTCCAGCTCATGTCCCAAGGGCTCTCCACTGTGTACACACCTATCAAGTGATAGACAAGATTTTCAATCAGCTTCTGTGTCTTTTGGATCTCTTAACTACTGATGCTGAGGTGTGCACATATACATGCACTGAGTAGTTCTGTTTAATCAATTT
>NC_051406.1:38033767-38034164 GCF_015228065.2 Penaeus monodon | reverse complement strand
GTAGCCTGCCCTACATTAGTAGGTAAAGAAATTGTGAGGTTAAACACACACCACTTTCACTGTATGTAACAAAAACCCTTGTTCCTGCAACTTTAAACAAGTGTATCTCATAACTGACTTTATGGAACATATGAAATACACTATGAGCTATCATTGATTAGATTTACATGGATATTTGGGAAAATGTTGAGCCTATGGAGGAATTGAAGGAATCGATTTGTGAAGTCCTGAAGAAATGTGTGGGGAATAAGTAGCAGGGTGGCTTTCAGAACCTTGCATTGTCCTTACATGGCAACACTACACTATCAGTATGAATGACGTCAACTGCCATGAACTTGTGACACAGAATATACATACTTAAGACAAGAAGGACAACAAATTTTTTCAGCTCCTTATA
>NC_051406.1:38032059-38033723 GCF_015228065.2 Penaeus monodon | reverse complement strand
CCAAGTCTCCAGTTTCATCTTTCATGATTATCAAAAATACCTAAGGCAACATTTCTGACTTCACACACATTTCAAATTTCTTTTCATTACCCGTTTTCTTTAATGTGAATCCATTTGATATCTCAACTTGTTTCTTTAGCTATAAAAAATCAGCAAATGAATACTGATCTTAAGCATCATCTAGAAGAGAAGAAAAAATGTGCTGCAGACAAGGACAGGAAAGACAGGAAAGGAAAAGTGCTAAACTTCATATTCACACCTTTGATAGTTTCAATCAGTCATCACTTATCATGAAATTTTCTTTCTGAATGTTCTACTGCTTCAATGATTCCTAAAACAACCATTCACATTTCACATTTCATTGTTTAAGTCTAAATTGTTATTTGACATGTCAAAAATTAGAAACACACAACATTAACAACATTTTCCACTCTGTCCACTGCTTTACAGGTTTCAAGGATGCATTTTGTTTCTGTAATGTAATGGCCTAACATATCTGCAACTCCATCCAGGGTAGATTTAGTTCTATACAGTTTTAAGTCATAGTTAAGTCTACTTATGTGCTTATCTTAAAATGTATACAAACAAAAATCATTATATTTGCTGCATGCTTTATTTAATTCATTTATGCCTGGTTACATTTGAATAAAGCTTGCATTAGCATGCCCTGCTCCATGCTTAAGTTATCATCTGGTTCATAGCCATCCTGGCCACTAGGATGATGTGATCAATCATCATCAGGCATCTGGAAGTTTTTTGCCTTCACATCACCCAGTATTAGTGGGATAATATGGCCAACACTATGGAATGAAAATTGTGACAAAAAATACATTCTTTACATAAATGTTAAAATTTATAACTTTTTGCTGGAAAATATATCTTCAGCTGCACATAAGATTTGAGACAATAGGTAGGTGGCAACTTTTCACAACAAAAATAAAATCTTTTGTGGCCTATATACCACACAAGCTGGGAAAGAATTAAAGAAAAAATACTTAAAACCTGTATATCAGCATTTGCATAATATGAAAATTATACAAATAATCACTCAGTAACTCCAGAACATCTTTCTAACAACATCAGATAAATCTTTGATTCACATAACATCATACCAAGCTTTGAATTCCTAGTCACTTCATGTTTAAATAATACCAAAGGAAATGGCACAGACAACAATGCTGCATTTGGAACTGTGGGTCTAGCTTGAACAGACAACTTGTAAATTTGGACAGATAAGTTGTATGAGTTCGGGGCCATCACCCCCTGCAGTGCTCAGCAAGGATAGAAAGACTAAGTGTCTGAGTCAGTTTTCTTATAAAATTTGTTGTGGACTTACTAGATTAAGATAGCTGTGTGGCATCTGGCATCTTCTTCATTTACAAACTAACTCATCTCAGCAAACGTGATCTACTCTCTGGAGGTCGAAGTTCACAACTTGTCCAGACAAGTTGGACAAGACTTAAAAAGTTTTTCCAAATAGTTTGCTCATCCATCCGAGTTGGACGAGTAATTCTGAATGCAGCATAATAACCTGAGTTTGTAGGTAATACTTGAACTTTTACTTCAAAACTGTACTCCACTCACAAATTTATTGAAATATAAAAATCACAGGAACCAACAGGAAAACTTCTAAAACAACTGGCTATACCTCTAGCAAGACTTGT
>NC_051406.1:38031824-38031929 GCF_015228065.2 Penaeus monodon | reverse complement strand
GAGCACCCATTGGATCTGGGTGCCTCACTGCATCAAGCTAACCAAAATCCAAGCACACAGTTTCTTTTAGTGGCAACTCTCTCCAGTGTCTTGCTCACACACAGT
>NC_051406.1:38030252-38031236 GCF_015228065.2 Penaeus monodon | reverse complement strand
ATAACTTCTCATCACCCACTGCCCCTCGGCTAAATCTTTTCACGGCAAGCCATCCATGTCAATCAGATCCAGTGGGTTAAATAGTCCTGATACAAGCAGTACTCACAGTTTACAATCAGAGGATAATTGTCAAGTCCAGAAGTACTGGCAGTATTTCCCAATTCCGATTAAAAGTTTAGTAACAAGAACTGATAATAACGAGTCCCACAGAGCAAGATAAATTTAGTGATATCTCAATTACAATTCCTTCTTTAAAATATTGATATTCTTATGAGGATTACATACTAACATTCATTTTCTCTTTTAGATTCATTCTCATACAGTTCTCTGCAAAAATAAATCATTCTTTTCATATAATTTCAGCATATGAATTCTGTATGTAATAACTTCAGAAGCCAAGTATGGGTCTACTTCATGAAGAAAAAAAATTAATAATGCTTTCACCACAACACAGAAAAGATTACTATAAAAGCAACAAAACATTCTTAGCAGAAATGACAAACTCTGCATTAACAGTTCAGCATGCTGCAGGACAAGTTTAAAATCAGAAGAAAAAAATAAAAGGAAAAAAAGAAAGGCCATATAAACCATCTTTGAGAAAATCTATTATCCAATAAGAGTTCATAAGCATTGAATAATCTTCCTTCTTCTTTATGTGAAATATACGGTCTTTGAATTAAACTCATATCCATGACCACTGTAAAGCAGACCCATCAACCAAATGGACTTTTAAAGCATAATGGTGTAGGAAACAAGAATGTCATATGCCTTAGTTATTCATTCATAAACCAACACACACCAAACAAACAAAAACACCCCATTCCAATTAACATATAAATTAAACATGCACATCAGCAATAATTTCTTTCTTTAATCACAAAGGAATCTTTATGTTTTCATGCAATCTGGGTTATATAATACTATGCCCTATCTTCCGTTATCATCATGGCTATCATGAATGTCTGTCCTATTCTTTTTTTTTTT
>NC_051406.1:38029688-38030228 GCF_015228065.2 Penaeus monodon | reverse complement strand
TTACACCAAATTTCAACTAAAGAATAAGTCACTATATAAGATAAAGAAAGGCTTTCATAGCCTGTCCACATGATTATGGCTAATTGTCTGATTTCCCGAATATTTCTGTTTTTTGCTTGTATAATCTGTCTAAGCTTGTACAAACTTATGCAGGCTACTGATGTTTTTGTGTATTCTGCAAGTCCATCTCTTTCTTTTTAATCTACACACCCTCTTTCTAGTATTTCTTTCTTTTCTTTTTGTCGCATGCTCGACTGTATCTGTTTTACTCATGTTTTTCCTTTTTCCTTCAATTCATTCTAACCATCTCTGCCTTTCATTATTTCTGATCTTCATAGCCCCTGTATTTCTTTTGCATTTCCTTTATAACTCAGAGAAAAGAACTCCCTTTCCCTCTTCCTCTATTTCTTTATGCTCTCTTTAACTTTATCAACCTTTCTGCCCTTCCAAACTTTATTAGTTTATCCTATTTTCACTTCTTAAACATATCAGCATACTGTACCTTCTCCCACTCTACCTCTAAAACTTAAACCCAATGCC
>NC_051406.1:38029089-38029282 GCF_015228065.2 Penaeus monodon | reverse complement strand
GCATATCCAAGTCATTACATATCTATGATTCTCCTTGTTAACACAAACACTTCTCTTCTCTCTTCATCAAACAACTCTATTATTATTACATTACTGACATTAAAATTTTCAGTCCCTCTCTAGTGTTTTTGTTAACTGAAAATCCACACTTCCAAATGAAATTCATATCCAAATTAATTCTTCAATAATTTCT
>NC_051406.1:38027874-38028504 GCF_015228065.2 Penaeus monodon | reverse complement strand
TGAGAAGATACAGCCTTGCTGGCACGCCCCAGAAATTCTTGACCTTGAACAATCAGGGGAAAGGTGCTTTACAGAAGATAGGCAATAAGACCTACAGAGAGATGTCTTCCATAGAGACAATATTGTGTCTAGACCTTCCAGTTTTCCATATAGCAAGTCACAGGCAAAACTTCTTCAACAGCACAGTGGCAGCTCTATTTTAGGAAGCATGTATGCCTTCGTATCCTATGGCAGTACAAAAAGGTGGTGTTCAGCACAATGCATTACTCTCAGAGCTTTCACCAAGCAAATAGTGAGTATGATCTGCCATGCATTGGGCCAGGACTGACTTCAACATTCTTCCGTCATCTCATCTACAGGGATCCATGCAGTAAACAGTGGGCCACACAGAACATTTGTGGATAACTCAGTACTTGTTTCCATGTCTTCATCAGCATAGTTGATGTGTCTAAGTTGGTTTGCAGCTGCATTAATAGTATAGTATACAGGTATTTGTCAGCTTTAGTAATTTTATTCTGCTCTTTTTCAATTTGTCACTAACCTTTACACTAGACTTTAAAGGACCAAAAAAAAAGAGGCATTGATTGATGGTTCTGTCTGGGAAATTACCTCAGATTTTACCCATCAGAT
>NC_051406.1:38024365-38024619 GCF_015228065.2 Penaeus monodon | reverse complement strand
CATCTGCCCTCAAACGATCATTCTAAAGCAAGCCACACGATTTTGGTAAGGGTGCTCACAAGTCTCACAAATAAGAAACATCGGTCTCTCGACTTACCCCCAAGCCGCAGTAGATAGTATGGTGTGACTAGCATCATTAAGTGTTGCACCCAGTACAACTCCACCTCAAACGGGAGCTGAAAGGATGTAGACAGTAGCAGATCTGACATCAGACAAGCATTCATTTGCCTTTTGAACAGGCTTGTGATAAAGTG
>NC_051406.1:38023632-38024335 GCF_015228065.2 Penaeus monodon | reverse complement strand
ATACATGCAACAGATCTTTGGCAGCAAGTGCAAGCTATCTGCAGAAGTTTGACACTGAATGGAAACTGAAACAATTTTGTATGATCATGTAATAAGTTCTATATCTATGGTTTAAGAAAAAGCTGTTTAAAAGATATAATCCTTGAGTATGAATTTTAAATATTCATACACTTTTTTTTTAAGTGTATGAACATGGCCAAACTAATAAAGCTATTAAGATTTACAGTATTATCTTGGTGCTAGATCACAACTGCAAGGCAAATATCAGTTGATTATGGCAACAAAAAATTAACTGTAAGCACAAAATCCACTCTGGGAAAATGGGCCATGAAAGATGCATGGAATATATCAAAACATGCTGATTTGGTGCTATAAAATAGGGGTAGGTGATCAAAACAGTTATACATATATATTGGTAATTGAAACCCACAATGTCAATTTAGGGGCCCAACTTAAAGGGGTTAAAAAGCATTGATTGCAGACACATCAACACTCTTACATACCAGGCGAGAGTTGGTGACTGGAAATAGTATAGCAAGAACAGCCCCATTAAGGAAGTTGAGATGAACTCGAAATACTGTAGTTACAAACTTGCTAGGTGGAGCAGCTAGAAGATAAATCTGTAAAGCAAATGTTCCTTAATTCTTTGAGCAATCAATAGGATGCATGTTGACAAAAGTTAATCTTTATTCATATAGGAAAT
>NC_051406.1:38023188-38023488 GCF_015228065.2 Penaeus monodon | reverse complement strand
TATATTTAACTCTTTCTATCTCAAATACCTGTATAGCAGTGGTTACATGACATGGGTTCAACAGATAAATAAGCTGTTTCGTTGCAAACTTGAAACCAATTTCCATTCCAAAGACCATGGAAACCAGCACCAGGAGAGCTCTCTTGCCCCCTCGGTCCTTTCTGAAGTGTAAGGATTAGTCAGTGACAAGCAACATATAATCTCTCAATGTATCACACTGTCAAAGCTACTCACTATCACAGTGGGTATACTGTGCCAGAGAATCAAGTGTGATTAAAAAACTGATAAGGATATCTCAGT
>NC_051406.1:38022815-38023008 GCF_015228065.2 Penaeus monodon | reverse complement strand
GGTTACTAAGGCACATGGACCAAAATTGTAATAAATTTTGGGGGGATTCCAGATTCATTGAAAGACCATGGTCAACTTGTATAGTTTACCTTCATACTTCTTTAAACCCTAAGTAGCTGTAGGGTTTAAGTGTCCCATTGGAAACCTACAATAAAGGGACATCATCATGTGCATACTATACACAAACAAACCT
>NC_051406.1:38021465-38022649 GCF_015228065.2 Penaeus monodon | reverse complement strand
CACTTCCTTACAAAACATAAAACAAACTTGTTACTTACCTAACAAACTTATATGAGGAGGGATATGTTATATATGAATAACCCCAGAAGAA
The DNA here is from genome assembly GCF_015228065.2 of Penaeus monodon. Lineage (NCBI taxonomy): Eukaryota > Metazoa > Arthropoda > Malacostraca > Decapoda > Penaeidae > Penaeus > Penaeus monodon. Next base: position 38,022,558 of record NC_051406.1, on the reverse strand, counting down.
GTATACTATTGGTATTGCAATCCCTAAGAGGGTTTCAAATAGCCTACGATGAATTGTAAGGAAATTTGCGCAGTCTGGCCCACCATTGCCTGGAATCGAGCCATCGACACCTCCGTAGCTCCAGTCCAAAACATTTTCCAGTGTGTACCGCCTTCCAAACTCCATCCAGTTTCTAAAAAAGTAAGAAAGAAAAAAGCTTTGAAGCTATTGTCCCTTACCTTACTGGCTGATAGTCATCCATCCATCCATCCACTCTTTAGAATACGATGATATAATTGACCTATATTGCTAATAATGATGAAGCAATTTTCATGTCATAACATTAACATAAACTTGGGAACTTTGCAAAGTTAATGCTTACATTTCTTATTCTTTTTACAACTTCAGAAGCAATGAGTGAAGATTTTTTTTTTTTTATCAGACACTTAATTCTGATCCATATCCTCTGCCAGGACTATGAACAATAAATACAGTCATAAAACAGAATACTACAAACAATAATACAGAAAAAAAGTGGTACTCCCTAGTCCCTGGACTGCACTCAACTACTGCATTTAAACTGCACCATTAAAAGCCACTAAACCTCCACTACACAAAGTCAGGCATGACAGAACTTGGACTAGTTCCTTATTCAGCCTCACATTATGCCAGGATGACCTCCTATCACATCTTGATAGACCATTCTTAACACCGGGATGACAACTCTGCATCATGTACAGTCATGTCTGCTCTAAGTTGTGCGTGCTAAATAAATGTGCATTTGATTGGCCCTAGAAGCACTCATAAAGGCAAAATAGCCCCTAAAAAGTATGCTTAAGGCCTCTTTTTAGCCTCATAAACAAAGGCATAGTAAATGGGATAATTTTATGATTTCCATGTTTCTGATTTTTCCATCAAGCAGCTGACTGTACATACAACTAAACACATGACTGACTGCCTGAAAGATCAGCATGCTCTGCCTTGCCAGAATATTTGTGGTTAAGATTAAATTACCCTGAAGTGAAATTTCCCCAGATTTTTTTATAATGCATTATTCTTTATTTTTGTCTAACCCGGTGCTGTGCTATTTTGATAATTAACCCAAGGCCGTTGG
>NC_051406.1:38018983-38021050 GCF_015228065.2 Penaeus monodon | reverse complement strand
CTTGTTATTAATGTTGAACAGAGTATCTGAAAACTTCAGCTTCACATATCACCAACCGAGTATCAGATACAAAACTAATAAATATATATATAATCTAATGGAAGTTATTAATTCCAATTAGGACAAAATCACTATCAAATCAATTCTACATCATGCAACCTGAGAGCTGTGAGGATCCACAAAAAGATCACAGGTACCGTCTCCTATAGAATCACATGAATGGTCCTAAAAAATACACAACCACCATCACTTATCGAAGTCCAATATTGGCCTATGCATGAAATGTAATGGCTATGGTCTTACTTTTTTATCATATTCTGGACAGTCACTTGGACTACAAAATTCACAAAATTATCATACACTAAATGAATTTTCCATAAAATACAAAATAAATTGGACTTTTAACTGGATGCCTTCAACACAAATCACAAGATTTAATTGGAATTAGTCAAAAGATTGCTAATATATTCAGAGAGAAAAAAATCTTCTTTTGAAAGCCACTATGGGTCTCTTGTCAACATCTACCTATATATTCTTTCACTTCTATGAATATATTATGCTATCTTGATATAATTCTACAGATGAATAGTGGGCATATAATCTGCACTTATTTGTTATTCCATGTGGCATTGATTACCAGCTTCTAAGAGCCATGTCAAAAACTACAGAAGAGTGGACTCATTCGGAATAAGTACAAAAATAAGTAAAACATTTTGGATGCCTTAACACTACAATATTACTTATATATAATCATGTAGTGGAAGACATACATCCTATTACCTCATCTACAATAGTATCAAAATAATATTAAATAAAGAAGGAAGTTATAAAAGTATGATGCCCTGTTATATATAAATGCATGTAAATTGATAATTTAATGACAAAGAAAGCAACTGTAGTTTCCATTAACACCTTACATTTCCCTATGAAATCAAGTCTTCCCTTCCTTTAAGTTTCCAAAAATCTTCCAGAAGTTCATCAGATATAATAGAGTTACCGAAAATATATCCAGCAAACAAGTCAAAGAGACTCCAATAGTTATTGTTTATATACGCTAAATAAAATACATACAACACAAAGGGTTTCCCTTTCGACTGTACACCCTGTAGCTATGAGTGTGAACTTCGCAGAAGGGCATTTGTTCTAAATGCGTACTGCATCACCCTCACTATCTTCCTTCTCCCTCTCCTTGCTATGGTTACGTGACTTGCTCTAAGGCTCAATTTGGACAGAGGCATGCTGACAATGTCAAGTTTTTTTCCCCCTACTAAACATATTCACACACACGTCTGTGTAAATCTCAGCAGATCCCACTTCCGTGAGAATCTCATAATAACCTTCAAATCGAAAACCAACGGGACTAAAAAACAGTGAATCACTTACAGTACTTGGGTGCCGAGTGAGCGCTGGCGGAGGGGTACTTGTCTGACAAGAGCTCTCTGTTTACTACGGATTACACTAGCTAGAGGAGAGATTCCGGTGCTAGACGATTTAGATTTTTGAGGGAGACATTTTTTTCGTCCAGCTTGGGCTTTTTATTAAAAATTACAATGCAAAAATTAAATTAAATAGTTTATATGGTTTTCTGGCATTTTATTGTACGTTCAATTGATACAAATACCGATTTTCTTGAGCAAAATAAATCTATTTATCTACAAGATTGTCAAGATTATACACATTTTAACTCCGTGTTACAAAACGGTGAATGTAATACTTCTTCTTTTTAAAACGTTTGAATTATTTATCAAAATTACACCATACGACATAATAATAAGATTCTAATAATGTTATAATCTATTTCATATTCATTGCTAAGTTATTATCAAAGCGCTAACCGAACTTTGGAAATTAACCCACAATCTGCAAATATAGTCTTAACATCACGGGTCATTGGCTATAACGAAGAATACGCAATTGTTCTACGTTTCATTAAATGTTTTTAGAGCAGGAAGATTATTGTTTCTTAAGAGATTTGAAGTTTTTACTCTAAAATATTATACTCAAACAGGGTAAATACGCATTGCATTATCAATTACAACACATTTCAATCGACTTCCTATTTCTCAA
>NC_051406.1:38018174-38018275 GCF_015228065.2 Penaeus monodon | reverse complement strand
AAGAAATTAAGAAATTATTTAACCCAGGCTTTTACATATCGTTTATTTTTTAAGTTATGATGATAGACAAATGAATGAAGAAATATATTATGTAATATATA
>NC_051406.1:38017997-38018138 GCF_015228065.2 Penaeus monodon | reverse complement strand
CAACTGTGTGTATGGTTATTGATATAAGAAGTATAGGACTGAATGAAAGACATCTATCACATTAATTGCATATATGTGAAGGGATATGTAAATAATACAGGGAACATAAATAACTATATACAAAGAAAATACTTTTTGGAT
>NC_051406.1:38013383-38017833 GCF_015228065.2 Penaeus monodon | reverse complement strand
AAGCAACGCGTGATGAGTTTCCCACAATCAAGACGCGAACTTGACTTTAGGTCCCTTAGGAAGAGCTTCCACGCGCTCCAGATCTTCGAGGTACCTTAAAATACCGAGGAAGGAGTCTGGTACGTTTGCGCACCAGTGGGCTTTGAGGGAGAAGCAACCCACGTGTTTCCTGGTGGCCCACTTGCCTATCATGTCCCGCTGAGCTGCACGTCGGAACACCGAGAGAACCCTTTCGAAGACGTTGCGTTTCTCCCACTCACTCGACTCTGACAGTTCTTCGAGGAAAAGGGATTTGAGTCCTCTCTCCGGCAAGGTTTCGACCCCAACGCTCAGGGTGTGCCAGGGTGCCGAGTTCTGTTGGTCGCTGAAATCAGGCGACCACCAGTGGCTTTGCAGAAGGCTTTGGATCAGACGGCAGGTCAACCAGACACTTCGCTTGTGCAGAGTTAGATTGCTGAACACTTTCTCTTCTAATGCGTAAGTGCGGTAAATCCATTCCTTCCCAATATTGGCAAGATGTAGGCCCACGTCAGCATCCGTCTCGAGGTGATGTTCTAGCAGTGTCCTCGGTTGGAATTCTTCGTCAGGTTGAGTGATCAGTAATACGGGGGTGATGCGCGCTCTCACTAATCTCAGATTTTGCTCACCATCTAAGACCCAGAAAACATCGACTCCTTCCGACGTGACAGATGCAAATGGGGGAGCAAGAGATATCCCAGGTGAGGAGCACACGTATTTCTTGAGAGCTGAAATCACTGCTGAACCGAATATCTTGCGGAACTCATCACCCTTGAAGAGATCTGATTCTGAATGCGACTCAACCGCCAAAGTTAGTTTGTCATTAGCATCTAAATTCTTATAAGTAACGGAAGTATTATTTGGAAATAGTGTGAATTTGCATACTTCATAAATGAAATCTACTTCGGTTATACTAAAGATTTCGTTTCCTTCTGACACAGCTCCAACGTCAGTCAAAGTCCCTACGAATCTAGGATCACTAATATAACTGCACATGGCTGCTGTTTCGCCTTTAACTTTGTTGAGGATTTCCGCTGAATCATTTTTGTTGCATGCCCGTTCCTTTGCAATTTGTATCAGGTTTTGAGGAGCACTAATATTCAAGGATTTTGCCATTGTATTTAGTATAAAGTAGGCTTTGGACTGCTCTTCTCTTTCAGCCATCATGCAAAGTGCCTCTTCATGTGACATTATGGGTTTATTGCATTTGCTGAGCATCTTTTCATATTCACTCATCAAGTCTAGTGTTTTTCTGCTCTTGTCATTTTCTTCCGCCATACCCTTGTCCATGTACTCAAGGAGATACTCCAGACACTTCCTGTGCCCACTCAGGGCTGCCACATGCGCTACACTTAAGTTACCCCTTGCAAGTGCATTTGCTTTCGCTCCTCTGTGTAGCAAGTATTCTACCGTTTGGGTGTGGTTGGATATGGAAGCAACATGAAGCGCTGTGCTGCCTGAGTAGGTTTGGATGACTCGGTTTATATCAAAATCTCTAATGCATCTGAACATGATATCAAGAAGGATTATCAATCCCTGCTTTGCTATGAAGACGAGAACGGGATCACTGGGCTGTTGTAAGTTCGCCGTGTTAACGACAGATGATTTATTTTTCCATGTGTTTATCATTTCCCTAATATACTCCCTGTCAGTGATTGTAAGATCACAGTCGCCTAACGAATATAGCTCTTCCAGTCTTTTTCGTTCGTTCATCCAAAGTTCCTGTTGCAGTTTCAAGTCCAATGACGCTGTTCCTGGCGAGAAGGGGCTGAGTCTAAGGTCTCTGCAGAGGGTGAGCTGCGTGTCGATGTGGTTACGTGAAGCAGCCATCGCCACGGGGGGATCCTCGCCTGGGAGGGGATTGAGGAACACGTCCTCAAGACTCAGCAGCTGACATGTTAGAGAGAGGCCGAGGTCAGCAGCCTGTACTAACAACCTCCGAGCTTCCTTGCCACGCTCCTTTCTGCAGAGGCTGTTGAGGATCCATCTCGCTTTGCTCCCGACGTCCAGGATCTGCTGGGTATATGTACGCATCCCTTCCTTGAGTGCTTTCAGCTCCTCCACATCAGGTGAAACTCGTGATGCCTCGTGCTCCAGTCTCTCGGCGGTAACCTGTGTGTGAAATCACATTGCATTCAGACTCCCAGGCGAAACAAGATGCCTTAACCCAAGCGGAATTTCATCCAGTCACTTTTATGAAGTAGTGTACAGTTGTATGATGCAAGATATTATGTGTAATGCTAGAAGTGACTAAATATGTAAATGTGTAATATAACCATATCATTAAACTGCTTATATGGAACTTTGAGTGGTTTATTATCACTATATATATATAAGATGAAAACGTAACTGTTTTGTGTCGTAATTCCTTGTCCACACATATGATAACATAGTGGTCATGAGGATAATAATAAATATGTCTCGCATAAGCGCATTACCTTCCTCATAATGGCGGGGAAGCAGGCGGGGAGTCCTTGCTGGGTGTGAGCAGCCTCTAGAGGCGTTATGCAGGACCCTTGTCTGCTGGAGAGCGGCGCCCCCGCACTCAGCAACAGGAACAGAACGTCCCTCTGGTGGTGCCGGATGGCCTCGCGCAGAGGGTCGGCGCGGGCGTATATCGGCAGGACGGGCACGTTCAATCTTAGCAGCTTACGGATCCGTGACGTGTCGCCCATCCGACAGGCCGTCACCAGCTCCTCGTGCTGTTCGACGGTCGCTTCGTGCAGCGGCCCCAACTTCTCACTCATCTGCGGATCACATCCAAATATTCTGTACGCATGGGGCTGCCTAACAACATGGAATGCTGACATAATGGTCAGTAATCGCAGCATCTGATGTAATTACTGGTTTAGAGGCCTATTTTCTCTGTAATAGTAGGATGTGATTTTTCGTATATAATGTGACACATTTCCATCTAACGAACCGGGTTATTTATAGACCTCTATTGTTGTAACTTTTTTTTTTTTAATAAGCATTTGCAAAACGTGCATTAAAGTCCGAAATCTATCTCCTATCCATTAATTCCAGTGCTTCGTAAAAGGACGACCGAATAACAAAATCGTTATTATGCCTCACCTCCTCCAGAAGCTGTGCCATCTGATGATTCCCTGCGTGTGTGGCCAGCTGGTGTGGCAGGACCCCTCGGTGATCAGGTATCCTCGGGTCGCATCCGTAGCCAAGTAGGATCTTGGTCAGTTCCAGCCACGCCTCCGACACGCCCCACTCTTTTCCCTCCCAGATGACGTCCATCTCTGCCGTCCTCGGGTGTTCCGCGACCTGGTGCAAAGCCGTGCGTCCTGGGTGTACGCGTGTAAGATTTATATGCGTATGCTTATAAATGATTATAAATTACAAACGTATGAGAATAGAAAGACAAAAGAGTAAGCAGAAAATGATGATGGGGGGTGGGGGATCTTCTTACCCCAGTGATCGACTGCATTGATGAAGTATTTATGTTCTTTTAGGAATTTCTTGATGTCTTTCGGTGCCCACGGTGGCCTCCCATCCATGACGGTTGTGGACGTTATATAGTGGATGAGCGAGCGGCCCATATGGTCTGTGATAGTGGCAGGCAGCATGTGGGTGTCCAGCAGCTGATGCACTCCGCGCTCTCGCTCGTACATCCCGCATTCCGCCGCCACGAACACCTCCTTCATCCGGATCTCTAACTCCTTGGTGTTTGAAATAAAAAAAAAGCGCTAAGGACCCGTCGTTTAGTACAAACCACATCAGCAACAAAAATAGATAAGAGAGGGAAAAGCAAAATATTCTTAGACGTGGTCGTCAGGCATAACAGTAAAAGAACAATGAGCGAGATGCAACAAGGCAGCCATTTCAATCTTACATTGACGATAGACTTGATAAGATCCTCAGTGGGAAGTGTAGCCTTTTCCCCTTTGAATTTAAGCATTAGGTCGAGCACGTCCTTGAAGCCTAGGAAATGAGCGTCCAGGATTGGCGTGATTTCCCTGCCTTCCTCCACATCATCTGGGTGGAATCCTTCATCCAGCAGAGCCTCCACCGCATCCACATCGCCTGACTTCACCGCCTCCCACAGCGTCGGTTCCTCCTGTAGATGCACAGGACAGGGAAGTTTTTGTGACAGACTTCGCGAAATTACAAAAGCATCGTATTTTCACGATTCAGGGTTCGATGAAATGAGAGAGAGATTTTAACGAATCATCTGACCTGTATAGCGTCTTCCTCCGCCTCGTTAATGACCGTCGTCTCCGGCCGCGACAGGAAGGGCACGTACTCCTGGGGCGCGGCGTCTTCGAACGTCAGCTGTAATTTTTTCTTCTGTGGGCAAAGGTAAATATTAGTTTATTAATATATTGGCTATGTCCTGTGTGCGTGTCCATTTCTGCCATTGGTACTATCACGGTAAATTACTAATTGATAGTTGATGACGTTATAGTACCACCAATACCTC
>NC_051406.1:38012692-38013325 GCF_015228065.2 Penaeus monodon | reverse complement strand
GCCAGCAAAACACCTAGGGAAAAAATGAATAGGCACCTCCCGCACCTCACCTTCCGAGGCTTGTGGCGGACGCTGGCGACCACCACAGTCGTGATAATGCCCACGAAGACGAGACCGATGACGACGATGGAAAGCACGTACCCCGCTGTCACTTGCCGACCTCCTGTGGCGGAATGGTCTTCAATTATGTCTTAGCATAGGGATTACGTAATGATTTTCACTATATTTTTCTCCTTTTATTTGTAATGGGTTGCCATGATATCTTACATATTCGTTTTGGGAGGACGTCACAATTTCTTCTCTCTCACGCTTTCATTAATTTAAAAAAAAACAATAGTAATAACCTCAAAATTTTACTCTTCCTCGATCTGATCCCTTACCTTGAAGAGCAGCATCCACGCCTAGGGACTGCGAATTCGCTTCGTTTTGCACAAAAAATTCGCCCGCGGGAAGACCGGAAACACGCATATAGGAAGGAAAAGTTTGGGAGACGAAGACTGCTAACTCTCTCGCTTCCTCCTCAGCCTGGGAAAAGATCGTGGAGTTTGATAGACTGGGGTTTTTGTTTTTATTTCTTATATGTGCTATTAAATCTTATTTTCATAAAGAACATTGTGCCCTTCTTTTTATATA
>NC_051406.1:38011811-38012306 GCF_015228065.2 Penaeus monodon | reverse complement strand
AAACGTGTTTGCATAACCCACAGTACCTATTGCAATAATTAACTGTGGAGTACAGACAGCCAGTGCGATTATCCTCACCATGAGTGTGCAAGTAACATTCTCTTTCTGTCTGCTACACTGTAGGCTCACACGGTGCTTGGTGTCAGGGGGGTAAAGCTTCAGTATAATTCTCTCTCACATCCTCTGTCTTCACTATACGACCGTTTTCCCACGCTAAGGTGACCGCAGGGGAATCCGAGGGGGCTAGACTCATCTTGGGCGTCGAAGGTTGGCTAGAGAAGAGGGTGAAGCTGTGAAAGACGTCTCGGGAAAGAGGTATTGTGACCTCCTCGCCCCTCACCTGCCACACCTTCGCCTCTGTTGGTAAGATTGATTTCTTGAAACTGTTGCTGTGTGATTTTTTTTTGGAGGGGGAAATAAATATACATGTGAATAGTCTATCAAATGGAAAGTTTTTAGGTTATGAATATATTTTACAGAAACATCGAAAGGTGA
>NC_051406.1:38011047-38011658 GCF_015228065.2 Penaeus monodon | reverse complement strand
AGCAATATAAAACCACCATTACCATGAGAGCAGTTGACTGTGACATTACTTCCAACGACGGTGAGGATATCAAACGCCTCAGGAACCTCCACAGACATGAGTTTGGAGGCATTGTGCCACACGTCCATCAATCCTCCCTCCACCCTCGTTAGCCGCACCCCCGTCCATCCGCGCGGGAGAGAGGGGACGACCGTATTCTCGGACAATAGGCCTCCTTCAGAGCCCGAGACGGTGACGCTACTCGCCGTGAGCTCGAGTGTGAGGGAATAAGGGAGCCCAGTTGTGTGGAGAGTGAGGCTGAGTACAGTTGCGTTGGGCGCTGCGAGTGGGGCGTCTTCTTGTATCCACATCGCTATATCCACACTGTCCTCCCTTTTTGACCAGACCGTCGACTAATATGTTAGAAGTATTATCATGCCTAAGGAACTCGCTGTCATTCCTCTCTCTATTCTCTCTTATTCCTTTCCACGCCACTTCCCACGTCCGTTTAACAAGGCAGGCTGGAGAGGAGGGTCAAGAGGGTCAGCCTTGTGATTACAAGTATCTTTGCAAGAGGAACATTATATTGAACAACAAGGTTTTCTGTTAATTCATTTGATAGGGATACAGTT
>NC_051406.1:38010782-38010978 GCF_015228065.2 Penaeus monodon | reverse complement strand
TTCTTTTTTGTTTGTGTATATGTAAGGAATTATAAGACTGAAATATGTACACAGTTTCTAAAATTAATCACGACCATCTGTTCTCATGTTCATTTTCTGACCAAATTTCTATAATATCATAATATGACAACTGGAAGTGCAATCCGGCTCGATCGATAAACTGTGAAAAACTGTAATGCACTCTACTGATATTAGT
>NC_051406.1:38008479-38008647 GCF_015228065.2 Penaeus monodon | reverse complement strand
GTATGTGTGCATCACTGTTTACACTATATGCCTAGTTTATATACATTTATAGTTAGGTAACAAAGGACGTGGCTGCTCCTTGATAACAAGTAATTGCCAAAGTTCACAATGAAGGCTGAAGGCCAATGGTATTACAATCTTTATGGTTCTAAACTGTGAAGGAATTTC
>NC_051406.1:38006119-38006755 GCF_015228065.2 Penaeus monodon | reverse complement strand
TACATATTCTCCCTTTAGCATTCACGTCTTGTTGTGATTCCACAGGATGCTGTTTCTTACACTCGTTGATCCGCCAAGAGGCCCTCCAGCGTCCAGCGGCGACTCACCTTCGAGCAGCTGCAGCGCCGCCGCGGAGGTCGCCAGCGCCGCGCACAGCACCGCCGCCACAACCAAAGGGCGCTCCATCTTTCCGCGACAAAGCGCCTCTTCGATTCCTTCACAGCCGACTGACACCAATGTATAGGGAGCTTTGTTCTTATCGCGTCGAGGATTATGATAATGCTAAAGAGCTTATCAGCCACGTTGAAATCAAAGTCTTTGATTTGAATACGCATTTTTCTTACAACAAAATACACGAGATCAGTAAAACTAAGAAACCATGGGAGGATGTACGAATGAAAACTCCTGGCAAAGATCTCGCATGTGGGTCGCAGCGCTATGTATAAGAGAGACAAGGCTTGAAATAACGTCTTTTATTCGAAAAACTGGCATTTTCCCTTTACACTTTCACACCACGATAACGTCCGGAGAAATCAGACCTTAGTGCCAGAGAGTGCCCGTAGACACCGCAATCACAATCTATGATGCGGATGTTTGAGAGTTACTGTCTCGCTTATTTCACAAAGGGAGTGAAAA
>NC_051406.1:38005341-38006059 GCF_015228065.2 Penaeus monodon | reverse complement strand
ATGACCAAACGGTTATTTAATTTTCGCACAATTCTTGATTTCTGATTTCTAATTCTCGGGTCTCCTTTTATGACATGTAAGTGCTGTGTCTCTCATTTTAAATTTCAACAGATCTGTTGCTGATTTCTGAATACTTTATTCGATTGTCACGTCTCTTCATAGTAGCACAAGGTCGTTTTCTTGATAATCAGAAAATCACCTAATTAAAAACTATAGTCATCCAATCTCATCACACTAATGTTCATATAAAAAAATCATATTCAAATCTAAAAATCAATTTATATTCAAATATCCAGATTTCGGTAATATACACCTGATAACAAGACCTCATAAATGTGTAAGAGAAAATAAGTCCACATGGCATATCAGCTGCCGATTGAATAAAGCTAAAAGATATGAATTAATGAATAGGCTAACATAATATTATCGCATGTACTAAATTCAGTTACGAGACATGACTCGAGATCTAAAACTTTACAGCTTTAGTGGATATCTACATCTAATAATACTTGTTACATAATCATTATGATAATGTTTCGTTACGTTAGCACCTAATAAATACAATATCTCAAGATAGACTGAATACTCTGGGGGAATTATCAGTTTAATTAGTAAAAGAAGTGATGAAGCGACCTCTAAGCTCTGTATGTGTAGATATGGGTAAACTAATTATATTCTCATAAATCAAGGATAGACAAATAAAAAATCAACGTTAAGT
>NC_051406.1:38004913-38005257 GCF_015228065.2 Penaeus monodon | reverse complement strand
CACGGGAAGTAGGGTGCTTGTATCTCAATAAGTCTGTATATAAGATAGTTCTACTGGTTTCAAGTACAAAGTGAATCACATAAACAAGATTAATGTACATTATCAGTGCTTACGGTATATACATATAGGGAAGGTTCACGTGTCACGTGACACGTGTTGTTTTTGGGGAGTTCTTGGCGAAAACTAACCTGGGCAGGGGATTTGTAAAAGGCTAAACTACTGGATAGCGCTGCAAGCGTACACAACATTGGGTGATATGGCCTGACTATGAGACGAACACAAGCATAATACACACGCACATCAATATGTGAACTCAAACAATGCATACACACATATGCAATAAT
>NC_051406.1:38004587-38004708 GCF_015228065.2 Penaeus monodon | reverse complement strand
ACGCCGCCACACGCCATCCATATCAGATGTCGCTCTCGAAAAGACCAAATTCACTACGCCAATTACCGAAACTGGCCAACAATACAACAATGGCCAACAGCCAACCCGCTGAAACGACCTG
>NC_051406.1:38004110-38004570 GCF_015228065.2 Penaeus monodon | reverse complement strand
CTCCGCCATCATTCCTGAAATGAAACGCTTGCTTCTTTAAATAAGAGTTTCAGGACAATTGTATTTAAGGTTATTAAGGCGATAATAATATGTGGGTAATATTGGTGATGATAATGGTTGTTATGGTGATAACGGAAGCAGTAACAGTCATAATATTGTTGATATTTTTGTGAATATACATATGATCCCTTCCCTATCTAAAGAGAGAAGGGGATAAATGAGCAGACATAATTATGCATATTCTGAATATAAACCTGAGAAAATTATAATTATTCTCAATCATTCATAAGGTGTATTAGCCATGGGTGAACTGAGGCTGTTCTGGCAAAGGTACTGCCTTTGCCTCGTCCACTCTGGCAAGACATCATGCTTGGAACTGAACTTGAAATAAAGAGTTTGAAGTCTCTTTCAGTTTCTTACAGTTCCGACAAGATTCTCAAACAAGATATTTTATTCAAGA
>NC_051406.1:38003350-38003906 GCF_015228065.2 Penaeus monodon | reverse complement strand
TTTTCCTATTAAAAAACGGCTGTGAAAATATACTTATTGACAAACCTAACATTCATAAAATACAGACTATGAACAAACATAATGGCCATTTCATCTTTATGCACTAATAGGTATCACACAGAGCATTATGAATAACCTTAACAAAAGGTATAAGAAAGAAAAGGAAAATACTTCAGCACGACAAACGTTATTCTACATAATACATTACGTGCTTTCCGAGAGTCGGTGAAAGGGTATGATAGTTCTTCGGTGAAAACAGTGATGGCCCTTTCGTTTAGGTGCACGATGCAAGGGTTAATTTTGCTTAATGATTGATCCAGAGATGAATGAAACTCTTTCTTTGTTGAGCTTTTTTGTTAAAGATCACAAAATTCTTATATTTCCATTTCTAAAATTTCTCCCTTCGGCGTCTGTCTGCATTGGTGTCATTAGGGATGGGCGTCCAGTATTTCAGCAGTGAATGTTTTTTTTAATAGCTCCGGATCTCAGTCTAAAAGTACTCATAGATAAATAAACTGAGAAATGAATGTTTTATGAATTGCTCCGGATCTCAGTC
>NC_051406.1:38003224-38003326 GCF_015228065.2 Penaeus monodon | reverse complement strand
TCAGTACTGCATGCTCTATGAATAGTTCCAGATCTCAATCTAAATTTACATAAATTAATAAGTAAATAAATTCAGCACAGAATGTTCTACGGATCTCAGTCT
>NC_051406.1:38001259-38003165 GCF_015228065.2 Penaeus monodon | reverse complement strand
GACCGAAAGCCCCGGATCTCATATTTCATGTTGGGAAAGCCAGCCTACACACTTGACCGGAACCTCTTGGTAAAGCAGAATGTCTCAGAGCTTATGTTCATTTTTCTCTGAAATAGTATTAGAATAAAACAATTATCGGGTTAAAATAGGTGCGGATATTTTGTATGGGCTAAGGCCTCGATCTTTCAATACCCTATCAATGCAACTGTCCAATGAGAAGAGAATCAACATGAAAGACATATAGCAAAGATAACAATTGGACAAGGGACTTGCTTCACTCCGGAACCTTTAAGTAAAGCACGGTGTTTCATATCTTACATTTATTTTTCTCAGAAATATTTTGAAGTTGATACAATTATCAAGTTGAAATTTCAGGATTTCTAGTCTGGGTTAATACCCGTTTCAGGATCCTAGCAAATGCCACCGAAGACACGCCTCAGCACTCAAGCTATAAAAGACGTGGAGTTACTCGAACGGGGAACATACTACACACCTATAAACGGCAAATTATTCCTAGACAACAGGGGAGGTGATACAGGGGATATAGGGGGAAGGGGGAAGGGGGAAGGGGGGACGCAAGCACGAGTTATGCCTTGGATATCATCTGCCCTTCGTAGAAAAGAGATAATGAGATTCATTGTTATCAGGCCGTTTCCTCTTCAGAGACGGTGTAACTAAGTGACAGGCAACGGCGATCACTAATACCAAGGAGCTATTAATATCCTATCATGCTTGTGACTGTTTATCCATCGTTACGTTGTCATTATGACATAGGTTGAAAAACGTGTGTTGCTTGTGACAAGTTAAGATTGGTTGTAGGTGTTTTGACAGCTCATTCAGAAGTGTAAGCGGGTTCTGGCACCATCCCATTATTTAATCTGAGGTTCGTGGTAGATGCCTGTAGGCCAGACTTCAAAGCAGCGACCTAGATTTAAGGTTGATTGGCCTCTATATATCCTTTTTATATTTGGTTAGTATTTAATAATTCAGTGTAATATTTCTTTAAAATATTAATAACTGAACTATGAACATAAAAAAGAAAAAAAAATGCACTAAGAACATAAAAAAGAAAAAATGCACTTCTTTAGGTTGGCAGTTTCTAAATGAAAACAGAGTTCGTTAAAATGACTGGTTGAAATATAAAATGTAAATCAGTGTACAAGTGTTTTGAGCTGGCAGTCTTGCCAATCCACAAAAGGCACTGCATGGGTGAAGTCTGTGATGACCTAAATTTCAGTAAATGCAGTACGAATACTTGATGAACGTGTCGAGTAAAGGACAAGATAAGATACAACCGCCTTCAAGAAATCTGATAAGATGATGGAAGTTATCTTGTTAAGTCATGTGCCTTAGAATCTCCACCATCGATTAGATAAGATTATGACCATCCATCAGAGATCAGATGGACCGTAGGACTTATCTGTCAATGTTTGATTGAGTTCACGGATCTTGAGGAAGCTAAGTGCGTTTTTATTATATATCCACTATCTGTAAGCCAAATTGTTGTTTCTGCGACTTAGGAGGGAGAGTATCGATAATGATCCAACATTAATATAAATTTGAAAATTTTACATGATTCAAACATCACAGTCTAACAGGTAACTATCAATAAATTAAAGATATTAAAACGCCACAAAATGATTACACTTTATTAACATTTTCTTCCAAAAGTCTTGCTCTAACTGGACGGATCGAGAGTAAATTTCTGGGAAACATTAATTCACGTATTTGATTAATAGTTACACTATATATGTAATACATTTAATACATTTGATATCTTAGGAACTTAGAACAGTCGACAAAGGCAGGAAATCTTAATCACTACTTATAGAAAAAAAATATATTTACATTTATATTATTACATTATTCTCATGTGACCTTACATTCAGGGCCTTTCATAGGATCA
>NC_051406.1:37999895-38000238 GCF_015228065.2 Penaeus monodon | reverse complement strand
TGCATTTGCAATTCCTTACTGTTATTACATTTATTCAACATATTACACTGCATGTAGATTTTGAATAGCGCTGACCAAGCTGAACATACAGTAAAAGAAAAGTATAAAAGTTAATTAAAATAAAAAGTTATACCTGTCGCAGATACAGTAATTAGATATGATCAATGTTACCTTTCTGTATTCTTAAGGAACAGGATTTTCTTCTCAAAACTTTCAGAGTTAAAATCTATATATTTTCTTAGCATTACGCCAAGTACTGTCACATGATGAAATACGTTACGGTCATGAAATTATTATACAACCATGGGGTGATAGTTTGTTGTTTTTGGTTGTTTCCGTTTTC
>NC_051406.1:37999672-37999780 GCF_015228065.2 Penaeus monodon | reverse complement strand
TCGTGCACAAAGACATACAGCTAATTACTCATTTTCTCTTAATGATCTGGATAGAAAGGTATAACCACAGTCATGGTATCAGCGACATCCTTCTATGCACGAAGAATG
>NC_051406.1:37999045-37999647 GCF_015228065.2 Penaeus monodon | reverse complement strand
AAATCTGTCACAGCAGAACAATCGCTGTTTTACAGCAATATCAAATAGCTCCCCTGAGGAGGTACGATAATATTCATAACCTAGACAAAGAAGACAACAATCATCCTTCTACTAATACTATAACACGAAAATTTTACCGAAAACAAAAGACATACGATTTACTTCACATAAATCCACTACTATCTTTTTCTCATCGTGATATTCTCTACAACATCTTAAGAGTAATAAGTGATCACAATCATGTAAGTCACGACTTATTCCAACATGCGAGGGTGAAAACGAGGTTGTGTGGGGCGTGTGTAACCTCTGACCCCACGAGGAATGGTGACCCGACAGTGTGGCGAGTGTGCGGAGAACATTAAGAGTAAAAAACTAGTGTGGTGGGCGAATAATAGGTTCTATTTCTTTTCCTGTGCTGATCCAGTGGCACGGAAGAGTCACCGCTACAAGGGTGAAGCTCCAGTTGTGTTGTATCTTCCTTTGAAATATTAAGGTGTGTGCTTTTTTTTTTCCTATTCTATGTCAGTTTGGCAATTGTAATAGCACTCGTCTGTTGCTTTTTCCGGTTCCTTTTCTTAGGACAAAATGACACACAGTAGCGC
>NC_051406.1:37994610-37995794 GCF_015228065.2 Penaeus monodon | reverse complement strand
GAATCAGACCAACTATGTCAAATGTACGGATAGCAACGAGCCAGCCGCCCGCGGCCAAGAGAGGGCCATTCTGACTGCCTGCGCCTAAGCTCCCTTGCATATTCCGAGATGAGATTCCTTAATCACCCGACGACTTATTTGGGTTGTTGACAAGAAGCCAGTCAGCCAGCCACACGATGGGGTCGTCTGGGCGGACCTGCAAGACGAGGAAAAGAGCTATTACATTGTATTTCGAAAGTACTCTTATGTTACGATATTAAGTTTAGGTCAATTGATTATTCTTTGTTTTCTTTATTACCATAATAATGTTCATTGTTGCATTCGCTATTACTGCATAACTTGGTGTTACGATAAATGAATATGACTGACTCGCGGAAAAATTGTAATTACTAATTATTCCTCCCAAGGTTTGGACTTAAAGAACAAACGCAATGGAAAAAAAATCAGCAACCCAAGTGATAAAAACAAGATATACAAGGTAGAGATTGATGAACGGGGATTGCAAAGTTCGGCTTCGAACTTTTTTTTTTTAGAATATCACGTCTAATAATCAGCAAACGGATAGATAAGGACAAGAAATACAAAGTGCAGATGAACATGGGTTGCTTTCAGCCAGAACCAGTCAGGTACACAATTTTAAAGATTTTTTCTTACCTAATATGGTTTGGTTTCGAATTCAAGAGAAACACCGCTTTTAGATCAAACTCAGAAACCCGATAGATAAGAAATACAAGGCAGTGAATGACGAACAGAGGTTACTTCCAGCCAGCAGAAGGCAGATATATCATTCCAGACCTTTTCTTACCTTACAAAGTTCGGTGAGGGCTCTGACCAGCGTGGGTGACACAGCATGACTTAGATACTCCTTGGCTCCCTCACCGGTCAGCACGGGCTCCAGGGTCACTGCGGAAGAAGGATCATAACGAGTTTGGAACAAGTCTTTTCTTTTTGCGTGTTGATGATATCATAAGCAATGTTCACATTAACTGGTTTGGATTTAAATCCCTTGAATGAGATTGTGAGACAAGTGTTTTGATGTCATGATCTTTTGTTATGCTTAATCTGATACCTACATAGAGCACATTTATAGTCATTGTACATAAGTAAGTGAAAGAATGGTTCTAATATATATTATGGACGCATTAACATTCAACGGAGAGCAGGTAGAACATGCGATTTTCTCT
>NC_051406.1:37994153-37994566 GCF_015228065.2 Penaeus monodon | reverse complement strand
TTTTCTGTGGTACAGCTAGAGTACGGGGCCTGAAACTTCTTACCAATATTCTATATTTCGTTTAAAAACAAAGGAGACCATTACAGACTACACAGTCGAGAATATTCGAAGCACGCGAAAGAATAACTTTGAATGAAGCTGGAGCATTTTCAACACAATAGTTATTTAGAGATCAAGAGACTGATTCTTGCATTTATGTGCCATTTGCAAACACACCACATAGTCCTTGCGTTTACGAAATTTATACAGAATGTGTGAGCTTTTCTCTCACGTCTGTGCATTTCTCTCGGTCCAAATGTTTATTATATTTTCCTAATTTCTCTTCCTGTCTTCGTTTTCTCCTCTTTATATCCACTCAAAGAAACATTTTTCTTCTTCCATCCTTCTGTCTCCCAAACACTGACCTTTCCTAT
>NC_051406.1:37993395-37994121 GCF_015228065.2 Penaeus monodon | reverse complement strand
TACCTGTCCAGGCTTTTCCCTCTATAAGAACGTAAAATGACCTATCAATGCCTCCTCCCCCTCCTCCCTTCCTTCGCCATATATCCCCCAGATACACATGTAATCTAAACTCTTCTTCATCCCTCCTGCCTCCCCCATCCCTCCAATCCTCCTTTTCTCCCTCCTTCCCCCATCTCGCCCTTCTCCCCTTTTCCTGCCCACCTCCGGAGCCCCATACCCTCGCAACCAGCCTCTCTTTTAGGTCTTCGGATCGATGCCGTGGCGGTGGGGCAGCTCACAATCACCTATGGGACGGAAGCCGTAAGGGCGACTCTACACCAGTAACCAATGGATGAACCGGCCATCAGGTCTTTCCGGGCTGGGTGCCAGTGCCGCTATTAAAGCATTGATTACCACTCAGCTGTACACAGTAGAGCCGTCCCGCTTTTTTTATCAAATAAAACAGTGTCCAGACTAATGACCAGCGTTTATTACAGCGACGAAAAAACTCCATGGAAATTCGCCGACGACTGTTATGGGGACGGACTGATGGGTCGAATGGAGCGGGGGCTGCATTTCAAACCCTATGCGGCTCGAAATGAACTCCTGTTTGCATGCGCTCTGCTGTGTAACTAGAAGCTAAACGGCTTGGGTAAGGCATTTTAAAGGAAAAGAAGAACGTTTCCTTTTAAAATATCCTATTACGGACCTTTTTGTTAAACAAATCTGGGGCTTTGAGTGTGTTTG
>NC_051406.1:37992642-37993216 GCF_015228065.2 Penaeus monodon | reverse complement strand
TACACCTACCACTTGTGAAACCCTTTGCTAACTTCGCGAAAAATTCAGTTTTCCTGCATTACAGGATCCCATAACAGGACCAAAGTAGATGCCAGTTCCCCCTTCACCTACAAACCGTTTAGTTAGTTCCTCGTCTTTGGTTTCAGAATTTTCAGAACGGATGTCGCCAAACTGACTCAAACCTCTACATACTAAGCATAGTCTAGGCATTGTCGCGATCTTTACCAATGTCAAATCGAAAAAAAAAAGATATTTAACACACTAGTACAGGGGATATCAAATACGTATACTAAGGCAGGTGTTACTGGTGTTAATGGAAATTCCTAACAAAATGAGAATTCTTTTGGGTTGTTTCGGGCAACAAATTAACATTTTTTTCTGTGCACTCAGTGGTACGGATTTGGTATTTTGTTGCAGTTTTCATAGTCGTTAAGTATAACGTAGAGATTCTGTAAAATATACTTTTACCAACTCATAGTCAACTTCATCGTAATGCAAAAACGCACGCTATACATGGCAAAAATCCTTTTAAATGAGTATTATTTCAAAGCTAAGAGGCAGTCAAATTGGACAC
>NC_051406.1:37992384-37992612 GCF_015228065.2 Penaeus monodon | reverse complement strand
CACTAGTTAACACGGTCGATGGCCTCTTTCGAGAGATCTTCACAAGCATGTTGAAGGGTGATAGCTCTGTTCGATTTTGAGGGTTACGGGTTTGTGGACTGCAAGCGTTTTGTTGAGTCCTCGCACCACCTATGCATATATATACCCTTGACTTACATGCCTGCCTTACCGACACAGCTGACCATGTTTAGACAAGCTGGGTGAGAAAGGGAGGGAGAAGAAAGGGGG
>NC_051406.1:37991582-37992035 GCF_015228065.2 Penaeus monodon | reverse complement strand
CGTAGTGGTAATTAGATAGACAAACAAAGAGATAGGTGAATAGGCAACGGGAGATTGACAGACGCATAGACTGCCAGACAGATATAAAAGACAATAAGACCATATGCAAATTGATAGCCACAGGAGTGAATAAACAACACAGGGTGAGGCAAATAAATAGAGGGAAAAGCAGCTTGTCACAGAGGTGAAATAAATAACCACACAGACAAACAGACGGCAACGAAACATCTTAGATAAACAGATGGACAGAAAGAGCCACATATCCAGAGTCTGTTTGTAGTCCGCGTCTCCCTGTAATTGCGCATATCTGCATAAGAGGCTGTTGTAGGGCGAGCCACTAATGTCGATAATGCACGCAGTCAATATCCCGACGGACATCGACCAATGACGTCGGTGACTTACGTAAAACTAGAGTGACCTCATCGCCCGGCTCCGCTCCCCTCACAATGCATA
>NC_051406.1:37990333-37990776 GCF_015228065.2 Penaeus monodon | reverse complement strand
CAGATAATACATGCGACAGATAAATTACCATGCAGAAAACGGGGAAAAAAATCCTTTAGGGCAAACTTTACTTTTTCGTCAGATGTTTTGAAACAACACTCGGGCACGTTATTTATCCTTTGAATACTGACTTAAAACACTTACAAAAACGGGAGGCAGCACCATGTTGATAAACAGACATGGCAACAGGGTTAAATAAACAAGCATGATAAAAAGGGTGTTGATAAATAAACAGACACGATAAAAAAGGGCTGATAAATAAAGAGATAGGGTAAAACAAGATGAATAAGTGTTTGCGATATCACGTCACGACACAAAGGATGGCCACTGAATTCGTAACAGTGTATAATTAAAGCAGGGAAAAATCGATGGTGAGTTCGCATACGACAGACACACAGGCACCAACGCGAACGGACGCTGAAGAATGGGCGGGGGTTCCTCGC
>NC_051406.1:37989916-37990059 GCF_015228065.2 Penaeus monodon | reverse complement strand
AGGGTTATTTCTGAGGCAGAACACAGGAGTCACCATTTTCTACAACAATAACAGTTCTCATGGATGTGAGGAAGAAAACAATAAAAAGCAAGAAAAGAAAGAAAAATATTTACCACGCGATGTTATCAGAAAATAACTGCGTG
>NC_051406.1:37989501-37989701 GCF_015228065.2 Penaeus monodon | reverse complement strand
CCGAAGTTATAAATCTTTGGTCGTTTGTCATCTAATACACGCGATCCTGCATATATCACGGGTTTCTACGATATGCTGTTCTTTTAAACAGAAATTCTCGTGCTTTTCTAAATATCAATTTCGTTTTCTTTGCTTAGTTGGAATCTTATTTTCCCAAAATTTCCCGAAGCGAGAAAATATTTACGATACCAATGCGTCCC
>NC_051406.1:37989048-37989222 GCF_015228065.2 Penaeus monodon | reverse complement strand
AGTAATACTATAATGCTATACCAGTAAAGCAGAATGAAAAGTAGTGTACTATTGTTTAAGACTGGATATGGATATATGAATATTCTCATTCTAACAAAATTTTCACCACAATTATTGCGAGGTTTATTGCGAAATTACATGCAAACCAATTAAATGCAAAACGATAACTTTATT
>NC_051406.1:37988135-37988413 GCF_015228065.2 Penaeus monodon | reverse complement strand
CTTCCTTACCCCACCCCTCCCCTCCCGCAAACCTCTCCACCCTCACCCCCCCCTCTTTCGCCCCCCCTCCCCCTTTCCCCCTTTCCTCTCCCTCCCACCTTCTTATCCCCGTGTGCGTCTCCCCCCTCCTAACGTTTTAATCAGATTACACTAAGTATATTTTTGGCATGTTAACCCGGTCACGCTACGTCCCTGCCGCTCCCCTCGCGGATCCTTCCCTCGTCCGGCGCTGCCTCGCTCTTCCCTTGGCGTCGCTTGTCTCTCTTCGTCTCTCTTCG
>NC_051406.1:37986407-37986586 GCF_015228065.2 Penaeus monodon | reverse complement strand
TTAATCATCGTGTTTAACGCCGTTTTTCACATTTCAAATTAATCGTGTATTTTTATATCTCAATCAAGTGAAGATCAAATGATTTAATCTAATTAATGCGACTTAAGCACAATATGTTGCATTTTACAAGCATAGTGCATTTTGTTTACTGAAAAAAAATACAATCTTATTTTTTTCCC
>NC_051406.1:37984463-37984589 GCF_015228065.2 Penaeus monodon | reverse complement strand
GACGAATGGAGAAGGAGGAGGTTTCCGTATCCCGCTGAAGAAATTAAAATGCTTAACTTATTAATAAAAGAAATAATTCGATAGTTTATGAAAAGAGAGAGAGAGGAGAGGCTATAGAGAAAAAGA
>NC_051406.1:37984258-37984338 GCF_015228065.2 Penaeus monodon | reverse complement strand
TATCGAATTATTTCTTTTATATTAAATAAGTTAAGCATTTTAATTTCTTCAGCGGGATAACGGAAACCTCCTCCTTTCTC
>NC_051406.1:37982071-37982250 GCF_015228065.2 Penaeus monodon | reverse complement strand
ATATGGAAAAATAAGATTGTAGTTTTTTCAGTAAACAAAATGCACTATGCTTGTAAAATGCAACATATTGTGCTTAAGTCGCATTATATAGATTAAATCATTTGATCTTTCACTTTGATTGAGATATAAATACACGATTAATTCGAAATGTGAAAAGCGGCGTTAAACACGATGATTAA
>NC_051406.1:37981768-37982000 GCF_015228065.2 Penaeus monodon | reverse complement strand
ATTAAAGAACCGAGTACAAATAAAAAAAAAAACAAAGAAAGGAGGGTAAGAGAAAAAGGGAATGAAGAAGGGAAGGAGAAAGAGAAAAAAGAGGAGGGTAAAAGGAAAAATAAAGTGAGAAAGAACACTAGCTTGGAGGACAAGGAAAAGAGTGAATGAAAGGAGACGGCGACGAAGAAATAAAAAAGGAGACGATGGAGAGGGAAAAGGATAAGACGAAATAGAAAAAGGA
>NC_051406.1:37980857-37980968 GCF_015228065.2 Penaeus monodon | reverse complement strand
GGCAGCGCCGGACGAGGGGAAGGGATCCAGCGAGGGGAGCGGGCGAGGGACGTAGCGTGACCGGGGGTTAACATGCCAAAAATATACTTAGTGTAATCTGATTAATACGTT
>NC_051406.1:37979373-37979518 GCF_015228065.2 Penaeus monodon | reverse complement strand
AAAAAAACGAAACCTTGCACCAGTCATTCCCAAAGGATGAATACGCGTAAGATTGCATGATGAGGGAAAGGTAAGGATCCGCCGAGAGGGGCTCGGGTTGCTCACCTGGAGGGACACGAATTGAGGGATTAAAATGAAGGTGGGA
>NC_051406.1:37979186-37979255 GCF_015228065.2 Penaeus monodon | reverse complement strand
AGCGGAGAGTGAAAAAATGCATGACGGAAAGAGAGGAAGGGGAAAGGGATAGGGATAGGAAAGGCTTGA
>NC_051406.1:37975770-37978569 GCF_015228065.2 Penaeus monodon | reverse complement strand
CTGATGAGAGGAATAAATGGGCAAATAAAGAGAAGAGGAGAGGACACTGGGTGGTGTAAGAGACAAGCAAGGAGCGAAGAGGGTGAATAGAAGTAGGAAAAGAGGGTGGAGAGGAGGGTAGAGATCAGTAGAACAAGGTTGTATGAAGGAGAGATATCTGAAGGGTTAAACGGACAGAGGGAAGAAAGGGGGGTCAGAGGCAATAGAATAGGGAGAGAGAAAAGAGGGAAGGAGAGGGAAGCAGAGCGGAGGCGAGAAATAAACGTGGAGGAAGAGTTGACGAATCGAAGGAGACAAATCAAGGTGTTTTTTCTGGAATATATAATGTAATTCGATATGTCGAATCAAAAGGATACCCAAGAGATAAAATCCTGATCGAAAACGTTCACAAAAAACGGTAATAATAATAATAAATGATAAAACTCATTGGAAAATGAGCAGGGGAGAGGAAGATGGCGAGCGTTGTCCAAACGGAATCTTGCTGCCCGTGACGTGTATCAATCACGTCTCTCCGTCTCTCTCATCAACTATAACTCAGGACTGATGTCTTGAGCGCCTCTCCACATCCCCCTCCTCCGGTTCTCGTCGCTCCTGCAACGTCCGCGCATGACACCAACATCTCCCGACATCAACGCGTTTTCCGTGTGACCCGGGCCTCTTACTGCGCCTCATTTTGCACACCGTCAGGCTGGTCAACGCGGATTCCCCGATGGTTCGTCGCTATTCCGTCTCGTTAACTTTCTTGACGGCGGAGGGCCTCAAGGCGCCCCTCCTCACACTCCCCCCGCCCCACCAACAAGTTTTGAGAGACGCAACTATCGCGACTCTGCATGTATGGCCACATTGGTTCCTCTCCCCCTCTCTGTTCACAGCGCGACACCCTAAACAAAGTACCGAAACGTCGAGGGAGAGTAAAAGACGGCAGAGCTTCCTCACAACGACCGGACTACAAGCAGAGACTGCACGTAACCCACTGCCAC
Source organism: Penaeus monodon (assembly GCF_015228065.2). Taxonomy (NCBI): domain Eukaryota; kingdom Metazoa; phylum Arthropoda; class Malacostraca; order Decapoda; family Penaeidae; genus Penaeus; species Penaeus monodon. The sequence continues at coordinate 37,977,589 of NC_051406.1, read as the reverse complement.
TCCCACTGTTCATACGTACAGCCCGTGTGCGTGGTGACCCGTTCTCCCGTGCGCTCTCCTGCCCGCCGTGCGTCCACCACCAACACTACTACTACGCTCTGGTCCGTCGGGGCATCGAAACGGCTGCCAGAACGGAGGGTTCAGCTAACGTCATTATTAGCTATTGATTGACCACTTGTCACGCGGTGATTAGTGATTTTCAGTCTCAGTCGACTTTATGTGCATCGCAAAATCATGTGGATTTTAACGTTACATGTGTCACTGTGGAATAGATGCATAAACATCAATGGAAAGCAAATCTGTTAGTTCCCGTGATTATGCTGCTTGGCAACATGTTGAGCTCGGGTGTCATAGAGTTTGCAAGTGTTTCCAAAATGCTTGCGCAGGCAGGGAGGTTGGTTTTGTGCTTTCTATCACGTAGTTCTTATTTTACGGCCCTTTCTAACGTTCGCCACCGCATATAAAAACGATGAACACGTATGAAAGATATGAAAGAAGATAAAGCACCAGTTGTGTGAAATCTCCCTCGGAATGCGATAAGCGAAAGCGACTGAATACAGACGTAAACCAATGCAAAGATTTCTCTAATCAAGGAAGCCTTAGCATGCAGGAATGAGTTTCTGCTGCAAGAATATTTTCAGATATCTTCGTGTTCAGTCGGAAGCATTTCTAACTCCCGCCTCATGCTACTGTGCGGGATTTTGCAAATTTGTTAATAATACATTATGAATAAAATCTTCGGCAAGAATGAAACTTGCGAATCAAATTATCTTCAAAGCAAATATTATTGCATGACATTGCCGCTGATGCAACTACCTTAATGGAATGAGACATGCAGTTCGCATTATGAAGAACGGACACAAAATATTTGCCTTGCCAAGGGCCGCCTATTAGAACCATTGTAGAGTTATAATACAGCACATAATTTGAGTATTTGTTGATGTGCGTTGCCATGGTGACGGGGAGTGCCGAGCGCTGGTCGACACTGTCTCAATGTCAGTTAAACGTTCATAACGGCATTAATCAGTGTTGTTAATACTACATACAGCATAGAGGTAAATAGTTACATATAAATATATATGGTGGCAAAACTGATCAGCCACGAGACACATTTTATAATCCAATCTTCGACAGAAATATAGGAATTCAATAGTTATAAATACCTGTGGGGAAAAAACGAAATTAATTACTTCACAACAAAAGGCACTGTCCTAACCTTGCTAAATTGTTCCATCGTTTAAACGCTATGATGGGAAACACATATTACATTTTTTATCGAATTCGGGGGGGAAAAGCGAAGCAAAAATAGAAGCGGTTGATATGGTCACATGAAAACACAAACCTACGCAGTCACCAAGGTCGACCTGCCGATGCCACTCTATAAGAAATTCACACTTAAATCCCACCGACTCGCCTCACCGTTGGAACATCCCTCTCATGCACCATACACTACAAAACTCGTTCCTTAAATCGGCAGTTAATCCAATTAATAACACTAAACTTCCTTAACATATACTTTCAAAATAATGCACGTAGAAAGAATTCTTAAGTAAAATAAGTACGAGAAGGGAACACCCAAACACCTGTTTTCACACCATTATTCTCTAAGCAACTGTGACGAAGGAGCGACTGTGTCCTTCCTTCGGTGATACATGACTCTGACGCCGCGCGCGCAGGATGAATATTTAATGACGACCCAGATGGCGGCAAATATTGTAAAATGAGGAAGAAAAGAGCTGAGTGGATTGGAGGCCTTTCAGGAAACATTGGTTGCTTGAACATGTAATTACGTTTGCAACTTGAATAGAGGGATATGCAG
>NC_051406.1:37974822-37975666 GCF_015228065.2 Penaeus monodon | reverse complement strand
TTTATACACACACATAAAGGGATATTAGGGAATTAATGAGGGTTATAAATAGTTTAATATATTCAGGGATAAAGAAAGAACAGTCTATATCGCATATCTTCTTAGTACTATTACCAGGCGGAGCGTAAAGTATAATTTGTCATTGATTAATTTTGTGATAGTTTTTCAGGGCTCGGAAAGTATATAACGGGCAGGGCTCTATGGAAATATATGTTCACTATATTCGTTAATGTTGAATTAATGTTATCCAATTTATATGCAATTACAATAACGCAACGATACAGGTTTCCAGAAGACTTTGACCACATTGACTGTTACACTAGGACCGAAGTGTAACAGCTGTTGTATATGTATTAAACTCGCTCTAACCTTACCCATTCTACTCTTTACCCGCAATGTAGAATGAAAATCTCTTTTACTAACACAACGTATTTTAACGAGTTTCTATTTAGTGTCAGAAGGTAATCAGGAAAGTATGCAGTTGTCACAAATTAATCAGTAATTATGCTGTTGTCAGAAATTAATCAGTAATGTATGCAGTTGTCAAAAGTTAATCAGCAATATATAGTGTTTATGGATCAACCACAAGACTACCGAACTGATAACAGCTCATTCGGACATTAATAGCCAATTAATACATTTGTCACCAAAAAGCCTTTGTATTTCACTGTTGCGTCTCGTTTTCTGTAACACAATGCATAATCTGTATTTTATGAGATTCAATTGTCCTGAAATTCCGTTACCCCGAAATGCTGTAGTTATCTGCAGCCTAAAGTGACTTTTAGCTGAAAAATATTCAAAATCTGAAACGAAAATATCTGAGTTCTATTTGAACTTACACTGG
>NC_051406.1:37974116-37974601 GCF_015228065.2 Penaeus monodon | reverse complement strand
CTCACATCGACAGTATGTAATTGCAACAAATTACCCGAGAAATAGTCATCTTTGAAAATATTAAACTCGATCTCTTACTCGAAGGGAAAACGAGAGGAAGAACATGATTACCGCGTCATTTAGAAAATAACAAGACAAATTCCTTGCACACAGAAACGGAGAGAAGAAATTAGAGAACGCGGAGAAAAAACATCATTTTAAATTTCGGTAAAACATCACTCGCACACACAATATCATATCTGATCTTGTAATATGGAATCAAAACGCAAGCGAACACGTTAGGTACACTTAAGCTTTTTTTCCAGAGGTGACGATAGTGGGTTATGACGAAGAGCGTGAAGTTAGGAAGTTAAGCCATAGGTTGCAGACCAGTTCTTAATTGGGTTCCAGGTTCTGACCCCCCGAGGAAATGCCAGTCTGGGTCCGTTAACAGCAAGGTTCTCTTCTTGGGGTTCGCTCATGAGCCGAAACCGACGCTATAGATG
>NC_051406.1:37972740-37973703 GCF_015228065.2 Penaeus monodon | reverse complement strand
CACACAACAACTTAATTTTACAGGCAATAACAACTGTACTCCCTTACATTCTCACGTTTCATGTATCATTGTTTCATAGTTTCATCTACTGTTTCAACCTCATGCTCTCCTTTCATTTATCAGTCGCCATCATCAAAACAAAACAGAAGAGCATTTCAAGTTTATACTAATAAAAGCAGCTCTGTATGTATTTGCTGTGAATGCATTGCAACTTCATATTATATATTACATGTTGGTGGTCTTCACTATCAGTTACTTCATTCAAAAGGTCTATATTGTTTCCAACGTCTGGGGGGGGGGGTCTAAATGTCATTCGATGGAGATAAACCATCGTTAGGATATTTTGGGGGAATTACATTTTTTTTCTCTCTCTCTTTCTCTATCTATGAATTCTTATATTTTTTTCTGATTTCGGATTTCTGGGCATTTTTATTTTTTGGATATTGGGGTATTTTTTCTTACCTTCATTTTTTTTATATTTCCAACAGAAATTTTCGGAATTTTTTATCTTCGGATTTTGTGTATGCTATTTCCCATCTGCGGATCTTGGGGTATATTTTCAGCCATCTGCGGATTAGGGGATAGCCATTTCAGCGAAATGAATAAACAAATATATATATATGTATATGTTTTTTTTTTTCTCCCATCTTCGGCTTCAGGGGTATATATTTTCCATCTCCGGATTTGACCATGCGTCTTTTTTTTTATTTCTGGAAATGCGTAATATCTAAAAGCTGAACGGTCTCTTTTTCCGACTTCTCGCTACTTGTTTTTCATATACTATACATTTATCTCCGTTTTCTGGATGACTCCATTTCATTTTGCAGTGAATTTTGAGTGCCTGCTTTGTGTTCTCGCGTTAGCTGCTGATCAGAATGTGTTCATGCATATTATATAGAGATAGTGGGTTTGTTTACCTAACCAGCTTCTACGAGGCCACTGTCTTGTGGAATTTATCATCTT
>NC_051406.1:37971805-37972640 GCF_015228065.2 Penaeus monodon | reverse complement strand
GAGGTGATGTTGGTACTTCTTGGTTCTGATTTTAAGTTAAAAAGAAAGTTAGTTTGGCTTTTGATCTGAAAATATGATGTTTACACAATCCATGGGAAGTATCAGACAGCCCAATAAGATTTCAGGATCGACAGCCATGTTTCACTCGTCACGTGTCTCATGCTGAATTTGAGCTGTAAATGGATTAACATGTCTTGTGGCGTCAAGTGAATATTCAGGCCATTGGACTTTGCTACCCTAGAATAGGACCATTTCTATTCCAGCAAGATAGCATGTGGAATAATTCCTTTTTTGTTGGTAAATGTTGATAAAGCCAAAGCAAGCTGAAATACATTGACAAAAGTTCACTTGAGGCATCTGGTATGGATTTTGGAACTATAATTTTAGTTTGGAATTCAGATTAAAGCAGCCTATGAGAAAATACTTTTATGTATGAAATAGATGGCTTAAGAATTTATGGTGATAAAGAGAACAAAAAAGTCAAAACAGTAATAATGGTAGGTCTTGTGTTAGAAAATATATTTTTGGGAATAGAAGTCATACTACTGATTAATCAGAAATGTTTGCTAACATTGTAATACCGTTTATAGGCCTCTATGAAAGTTCAAATTTGCATACATATATTCAAGTTCGCTTTGGTGTTTTCAAAGTTTGATTTTCTTAAAAAAAAGAACAAAAGTAATGTGATTATTTGCATATTTATTAGAATAACAGGTTTCAGAGGGTAAGTTGATCATAAATATTTAACCCTTTGATAAAAAAAAAAATATATATACATATAAAATCTTGAAATTGGGACCTAGTATGTTTTTCTGTACTAATCACATGACCTCCC
>NC_051406.1:37967990-37968980 GCF_015228065.2 Penaeus monodon | reverse complement strand
AATTATGTGTCTTTTCCCCAGGTTTACATGCATATTTGATATAAATTGTTTATTTATATATTTGTATGCTATTATACTTGTTTATTGTTATTGTAAGGTATAGAGCACATCACCTAGGTAAATGATAATGAAATATTTATGTATTTACTATAAAAGCCATGCTGCAGATTGTTTTGTTAATATTTACAAACTTTTTCCCCCATTGTTATACGACTTTTCATCAAATCTAGCTGATAGTAAGTGTGATTTCTATAGAATAGCCAGATAGGAATAGAATGTTCTTGGCCTGCAACCCTGCCGCATTCTTGACAAGGCCTTTGCTAGTGAATGTGAAATTTTTGTAGGGCTGCTGGGTACAAGAAGGAAAATAATAGGGCAAATTGTCAAAAATTGTGAGAAGACTAGACATAGCTTACATCATATTTTGTCTTTGTTTATAGAGTTTTGTCTTTTGGTCTTTATATACATTTATATGTAATGAAAATGTACTTAAGTACTGAAAGAGATACAAGCAAGTAGTAAGTTATTTAATAGATTTGAGACTAAACTCTATAAAGGCAGGTATTCAACTGTCAAAATTGGTCTTAGAAACGTCTAGACATATTTGTAGAAGGAATACGTTTAAATTTACTACAATTTAGTGTGCTCTCCATGAGAACTATTAGTAGTCTCTCACTATTTAAGTAAGCAATATGAGCATAATAATTAGGAAAATATCACAAGAAGTGATTATATGTCCACCTGTTTATGATTTCAGGTGTTATAAGGAAATATATAGAGAACATGATAATCATCTGCTCCAATTTATGTATTCTTTGCAGAGAAAACACCTGTGGGTCAGAAATGACATAACTTTTTAAGCATCAGTTGCATAATCTGCAAACAGTAACAATGAAGTACAATATATTTCATGTAAGATATTATTTCAGCAGTCACCAACATCAAAAGTATAACATAACAGATGTTAGAGAGACTTTTGAGATTTAATAT
>NC_051406.1:37965336-37967957 GCF_015228065.2 Penaeus monodon | reverse complement strand
CACTGATGATAAAAAGAAATACCAAACACAACAGCACAGTTTATTCAAGTAGTTTAAGATATTGTCATATTGTAAGAATATATTTATTCCTCCAACTTCCCTCATTCCCAAACTCTGCTGATAAAAGGGTTAATATATCATTAGAGAGCAGTCGCAAATAGTCACATCATTTCACATGTGGTTCAAATATTGAAAATGGCCTTTTTTCAGGGTAAGATTTAGCAAATTCTTATGTATGGTATTAACAAATGGCTAAAGAGAAAGGGGCAAGGTATGTATTATGCTACATCTTACAACCATATATTTGATTTCATTATTTTCAGGAATAGGTATTTTATGGTAGGGTTATTCAATTACTTTAGGAGGACAGCCAGATTATAAGAGTGAAATAAAGCCATCCATATAGTTTATCTCCATATATCCTCTTAACACACATAATGTGAAAAAACTTAGACCTTGGAAATTAATTTTTTTAAATTCTTTTGTATATTGCAAAAGCTCAGTTGAACTAATTCAAGGACCTGATTATGGTAGCTAAATAACCATGCTTTCTAGTCTAGTTTTGAAGTGATTTTTATGGCTGTAATGTATTTGGGCACTTTTTTCAAGAAATGTTGATTTCAAAAGTTACAAGAAATTTGTATTCTGGAATTTGATAGTAAAAAGTTATTTCCTGTATTTTTGTGCATTTGTGATTCAGGCGAGTTCTGTTTTCTCAGTTTTGGGGGGATTAAAAGTAAGATAAAAAAGGAAAACGATTGGAAATTAAAAAGACGTGTATGTGACATACATACTTGCAGTATATAGGTTGTATATTCTCAGTATATTACAGGAATATTTACCATGGGTTGCTTCATTTCAGCTTTCTTCTGTTACATAACCTATATTATATATATATTTTTTCAGTGACTTCAAATCCTGGACTATCACAGCTGTCACCATACCTGAACTTTGACCCTGCATACCTACAGACAACACAGCCAGAATTCATTGCTCTAGAAGGTGCTTCACAAAAGAGGGGGCGCTTTGAACTGGCTTTCTCACAGATAGGAGGTAAGATGCATGTAATGGTCTTCAAGTTTGTTTATGGAAAAATGGTTTTGCCTGTAGGAATACTGGTGCACCCTTCCTCCTCCACACACATAAATACAAGGATGTATACATAAACCTAATGTATTTATCATATCCAAACATAATTGGGGTAAAAGAAGATTATCATATGCAGGACATTTCATTTTTAACTTTGTGGCAAGGGTTTTATAGTTATGAAAGTGTTAAAGATGTTTCATTATTGCTCAACTCTTAAGAACTGTAATCCATTCCCTCAACTGCAATTCATGGCTAGGTTTTCAGCATAAGGTAAACCAGAAATTGTATATTAACCCCTTGCACAACCAGAATTACTATTACATGCTTTCTAGGTTTCATTCACAACAAAAAAGGAACCATGACATAGATTGTTTTGGAGGAGGAAGAGGAGCTACAAAGGAAATACTAAGTTCATACTAAGTCATACTTTAATAATAACTTTTACCCATGAAGAATGTGTCTTTTATGTTTAGGGAAGTTTGTATGAGGAGGCAGGGCTATCTGTAACACTTTTCCCACAGGATACCAATGATTGTTGTATTCAAGTCCCATGATAGGATATTGATTTGTAGACTGCAGAAATGCAACTCAGTGTTTTGGTGAAATTAAGTAGAGTCGATAGTAATTGTTTAGTGACTCGATGTTCCACATTGGTGTCAGGACAGCTCACCCTGTAAAGGGTTATGAGTTAATCAGCCTTCATTTACTCCTGATAATTCTTAAATTATAGGCCTATTTTAAGAGTCAGCTATTTGAATCCTTTTGCAACACAACCTTTAGCAGCCAATATAAGTTCTGTTAGGAGCACCATAATGCCTTTTGATTACATTTTTTTATACAACTTTCCAAACTTCTCAAGGCCAAGAGTTTGGTTTAGAAATTACCTTGTGTTTAGTGATCTGCAAGACCTCGATAGGACTGAGTTTTATAATATGGAAGATATTCATTGTTATCAACTGTTAAATTTGTTGATTATATGTGCAGTAGTATATGTGCTCTAACCTTCAATACAATAGTCATAACTATATAGGCAAAGACAAAGTACTCTGCAATTCAAGGTTGATATGGAATGGTTAGATGATGATCAGTATGTATATCATCTACATTACATAAACATATGATTGCAAGTGCACATGTTATAAAATCATATTATTTTGCCATTGGTAATGTATGTATGATAAAACACACAATATTTTAATAAATATCTTTTTATATTGTAGAACAATATTTGGAAAATAATTTGGTTAAAAGTTGACAGATGTATTTCCATTGTAGTATCTGGTAAAGAGCAGCAACAATGATAATCTGTCAAGCCTTTTCCTTATCACCTTTTAAAAACATGCCTTGGCAGAAGAGCTTATGACTTGTGTATGTATATATATTTTTAAAAACTATCATTTGAAGTGAAATCAGATATTTTGAAAGAATGAGTAGAAAATTAGGAACAAATATATGGTTTTAAAGACTGCTTTGTCATATATTGATAAAAAATATTACAATTCATTGCATTGCATTTTTATTGAAAGATTTGG
>NC_051406.1:37964454-37964875 GCF_015228065.2 Penaeus monodon | reverse complement strand
ATTAGTAAAATATTTGCTAAACCTTTCCTTACTAGCTTTTAGATTATGCCAACTTATTTGATAACCAACTTACAATTCCAGGACTATGTCTTATTGGTGCGGGACTTGGTGGAGCACAGGGGTTGTATCGTGGCCTTCAGGAGACAGCTGCTGCAGGACACACTGGCAAAATTAGGCGTACACAGTGAGTCCCCTTATTTTTCTGTGTTGGTGAGGGTGACCTAGGGATTGTGGATATACTATAGGATAAGAAAAATCAAATTCAGCTTTAAGGAAAACCTGTGATTGTAATTCACCAAGATGTTTTTTATTTAAGTTAGAACTGTATATTGTGGACATGCTTAAGTATTTGATCATGCAGTTAGTAGATTTTTCTATTGGTGACTGTAGTATAAATACATTACATATTATAATACTAGCA
>NC_051406.1:37963304-37964427 GCF_015228065.2 Penaeus monodon | reverse complement strand
AGGAAACTATGTAGTTTAGTCATTAGAATGCCAGTATGCAATTAATACCCATATCTGCTCAACAGATTATTAAACTATGTTATGAAGAGAGGTGCAGCATCAGCCAACACACTAGGCGTTGTTGCATTCATGTACTCTGGCTTTGGGTGCTTGTTCTACTATGCCCGCGGGAGTCAGGAGGATGAAATCAACACCCTAGGTGCGGGTACTTTGACTGGGCTCCTCTACAAATCCACGGCTGGCCTGAGGAAATGCGCTATGGGAGGAGTCATTGGCTTAGCGGCATCAGCAGCCTACGTTGCTTTTTCATCGCGGGATAAATTGAAGGATCAGTACAATCAACGATTCTAAAAAAGATTTTAAAGTTTATGGAAAATTTACTTTTCGTCTGCATTAATGCTTGTTAGAGACTGTTATAGATATTTTTATTTAACTTGTACTTATAAGATGTGGTCAAGAGATAACTGGAATTTATGGTAGTCTAGTGCATCTAGACTGTTACCTGAATGAACATGTATTTTCCATCATAACATGAATACCACTAAGTTATTTTGGCTTAGAAGGGCGATGAAATTTGTCTTTAATATTGTTTTTTTTTTTTATGCTCAGTACATTGTCAATTGATGAGGAACATGATAGAGAGCCTATTTTTCTTTAGTTGATGTTTTATTTTTTAATTATTTTTGTTATTTGGGATCAGAAGGGAATTATTAGCAACAAATAAAACAAAGAAGGCTGGAGTATTTGCTCATCACGCCAGGGATCCTTATGTTCTTTGGCATAATATTATGGAAAGTGATAATTCCATATTATGACAAGTTTTTTCTCAGTGGTTGCAAACTGAGAATATATTTTGACTTTTTTTTTCACTCCTGGGCCAGGATATTGTAGGGACAAAAATTTATTCCATATTGTACAGAATGTATCTATACTTTCCATGTTAAAAATCGCCAGTTTATTGTAAATACATTACCAGGATTTTGTATGAATATAGAAAAAATCAAATAAAATAGAAAAATTGTAATTTAGCTAGTCTTGTTCCTATTCCCCCTATGTAGATACTTTGGGATTACACTTATTCCAATGACAGCTGATTTCTGTTCAGTCCCCTGGAGTTTTTTGT
>NC_051406.1:37963060-37963191 GCF_015228065.2 Penaeus monodon | reverse complement strand
CTGATGGAGAAACTGATTATTAAAAAGCTACTGTGTGGCAGGACCTTACAGAATCTGCTTATATAAATTAAATAAAGAAAGTTAAATTGTGTGATGATATTCATAAACAATCTGCCTACAAGTTTTTAGCA
>NC_051406.1:37960122-37962229 GCF_015228065.2 Penaeus monodon | reverse complement strand
ATTAACCATCTGCAATATGAATACTGTTCATAAGTATTTTGGACAATTTGTAATTCAATCCTCAACAAAGTGAATTCTTCGTATGGAAAGATTACAGTGAAATTGAAAAGTTAGGAAGAGAAGTGATCATTAGTGTTAAATGACAGATATTATGATGGCAGACAGGGATACAATTATAGCTTCAATTAGGGGACTTTATCTTCTATGTAACTAATCTTTACCATGTGGCTTGGAGTGGTTATCAACTGTTGGCAATTTGAAGTCATTACTCCATTATTGTTTGAAGACCTGGACTTACCTCATGAAAGTAGCAAAGCAGTTTGTTATATTTTTAACCAGTAACCATCAGGAGTGTTAAAAAGAAGTGGAAAGGACTGATTGAAAGTTCTAGCCACAATGGAGATGGATCTAAATTCCATGCTGATGGGAATTTCTTTTTAGAACTTTAAATTTGAATCTGTAAGCATGTACAGGGCAATGAAACTTGTCTTAAATATTGTTACTTTTTTATAAATACTCAGTACATTGTCAGTTGATGAGGACATGGTAGAGTATCTATTTTTCTTTAAAATATTGTTACTTATAAAGTCTTGAGTGTTTTGTACATAATTGCAAGTTAGTTCATCATAAAACTGAGAGTGAGAGTTAATAGATTTTGTAATATATATGTAATATGATCACCATTCAACTAACTGTCGAAATCAGTGAAATGGGATAATAAATCATATTATTATATATATATTTTTTAAGCGGTTGGCCTATGTTCAGTATATTATGACTTCCAAATTCAAGTATCAGTAATTACGGGAATACTGGTAAAACATCTAGTTGTGCTTTGGTTCTGTCTGCTGTTAATTCATGCGCTTTCTCACACATTTTTGGTTTCTTATAGGAGAGATCTAGTGCGGGATATGTTTTGTAGCTAAAGTCTATAGGTGAATAAGCATAATATAACAGTGATACATACTATTTCCACTAATACTATACACAGGAACTTTACCTGTCTTGTCTCATTTATCCATTATCCATGTAATATTTCAGTCAGTCCAGATTTCCCTGACCTTAGGTTTTGACCGTGTACCTCCTAAAGTGGCCTCCAGTGTCAAAGTGGACTAAGCTGCTTGGTCCAGTTTTTCCATTTTTTCCTTTTTTTGCCGTTTGACACACAGTATACATGTACAGATGTAGTCACTGACGGACAACATGCTACGTTGATTATTAAAGATGACTAATCATACTAGATATTAAAAACTCGTGTAACGAATTAGCTCGCAAATGGGTTGTCTCATCAAAGGGCGATTTAAATACTATAAATAGAGTCTAGGATGAATGGATGGCCTTGTTTCTTGATGTAATTGCTCTGTGAATCGAAAATAGACACAAACTAGGTTAACTCTCTTTATTTTGCTATATGGGTATATAATTAAAAGATGCCGAGAGCGTTCGTTACACGTGCTGAGATCAGTCCTATGATTTAGGGGCAGCTGAGGAAACATATATTCCGCAACTCTGATTATCTTATTGCGGATTGCAGACTTCAGTCATTTCTGTGGTTGGCACATCTATATATTGATGTTTAGTGTTGAACAGGCGTATTCCTCCTTGCTTTTGAATCCCCGCACTCAAGTCTGTTTTGCAGCGATATATCCAAGTGCACAGTACCTTTATACCTATAGGCAAAAGTAAAATATTTTCTTGGTCTCACTGACGGATATGAAAATAAATGGAGAAAATCCAATGACTGCATCATCCCACAAGGATGTGTTACCTTCATCTGTTGGCATGATCAAATATTCCTTAACTAAAAAGGGAAAGGAGTAGATATTCGCTGAGCTGATCCAATCTGCGTAGATGGCCAACGAATCACAATAATCAACCATTCGAAGTGTTCGAATCGTACAATGATTTTATTTTTACCATTTGTCTTGTTTGCCTTTCTGCTGGTTAATGTCTGACTTTCTTCATAACGAAGGATCAGTTAAAAAGTGCCAGATCTAGCACTAACATCATAAATTTAGCAACTTATGAAACTTCTGCCAACTCATGCCATCTGTATATGAAAAATTTTGAAAAAAAAAAAAAAAATTAAGACATTTCTTGCTGCGCA
>NC_051406.1:37959641-37960062 GCF_015228065.2 Penaeus monodon | reverse complement strand
GTAAGTATATAAAACTTCATAAAACATTATAGTAAACACTGAAATGTTATCACACTAACGTACTATCGTGATACGCTTAGCGATCACCTAAGAAATGTGTTTCTCATATATAACACCAGACAATATGTTGCAAGACAGCACTGCCTAAAAAATCTAACTGCCACAAGAACATTTCCAAAGCAAACACAAACTCATAATAATGAGGTAAAATTACAACTAAACTAAATTAAACCAAACGTTAGAGAGAAACATTCCTATGTAGTTATGATCTGATGACTGATCTGTTTTTGTTGAGAGTAATTCTTGGCTGAATTTTTCAGCTCTGCCTATAAATCTACGAAATAGGTTACTAATAATAGGTTTGGCCAACGAACTAGTGTCTATATTTCACGGTATAATCGTCTGTGTTAGTGCATGCTAT
>NC_051406.1:37959154-37959523 GCF_015228065.2 Penaeus monodon | reverse complement strand
CATACATGAAAACCCAGCTTCTTCGATCCCTTACCATTAACTATTCTTAGAAAAAAAAAATTACACGAAGGTGATAAAAAACGTCCAACACTCTAATCCATCAATATTACGAAGATAATATACAGACTGAATAATTCTGCGTAGGATTTACACGATTCGGTATCATTGTACAAAAAATCTTTTAGTCTATTACGAGCGGTCGCAAAGGCAGCATGGCAACCTACACAGATATAGCATGTACTGTAAACATAGTACAGCCACTGCAATCGCTCATTATATTGACAGAGGGATGAAAGAGCGACACAAAAACAGCATTAGAGTCTGTGCACCACCGGCTCGTTGATATAATTTGCGTGTTTCTATTGAGTT
>NC_051406.1:37953114-37953224 GCF_015228065.2 Penaeus monodon | reverse complement strand
CGTGCCGAGGGAATACATCCTTAATCAGAATGAGGAATATTTTATGTGGCGAATATACGCTTTTTAATATTGTTTCTCATAAACAAAAACGAGACATAATCAACAAGTTC
>NC_051406.1:37952216-37952516 GCF_015228065.2 Penaeus monodon | reverse complement strand
GTCTCTTAATTACGAAAGATACTCCAAGAATTTTATGAGAGGATAAGATTTCTTTTTTTTCTGGAAATTTTCATAATCTACAATTGATGTGACCTTCACACAGAACTTTTAAGAAACTAATATCTTTAGGAAAAAAATAGGGACAAAGTTGGTCGAAAATTGATATGTTTTGAAAATTTCGGTGAACAAATGTTTGCTCGGGAAGTACACCTTTTAAAATTACTTCCACCAATGTTACAGTTGTACAAAACTTCACATAATAATGAGAAAACAGTAACATCTGTCAACTAGAGGTAGATA
>NC_051406.1:37951165-37951250 GCF_015228065.2 Penaeus monodon | reverse complement strand
AACTTTACATATTTTTTTTACCGAGTGTACGCTACAAAACAAAGATATTGAATAACAAATTTACAGAAAAAAAGAGCCGCTTACA
>NC_051406.1:37950917-37951082 GCF_015228065.2 Penaeus monodon | reverse complement strand
GCGCATTCGAAAGCAGTGACATAAACCACGTGACCATTTGTCCGAAATAAACGGGAGACACAATGGCAGAGCGCGGGGGAAACAAAAGAACATTTATTTGGAATATGGACCTGTTGGATCGTCACTCGAACAGGAGGGGTGAGGACTAGGTCTAGCTGTTACTGT
>NC_051406.1:37950620-37950734 GCF_015228065.2 Penaeus monodon | reverse complement strand
TGAAATCACTCATGCTCCCCCTTTATAGGAACTCATCATAAACTAACATCGAACCAGAGAGGAAAACACTAATACTTTACGCTTCTCTTTTTCACTTCCAAAATCATATAAAGT
>NC_051406.1:37950293-37950537 GCF_015228065.2 Penaeus monodon | reverse complement strand
AATACACAGGCGACCCAGTTTTAAAAGCAACCGTTTTATACCTCGCAAAGATATTCTGATTGCCCTCGCTCTGTTCAGTGACGTTCGCAAATAGCACGGTAGAAAAATGCATCGGGGGGAGGAGTAAAGTGGCCTCAGAATGGAAGAAATACTACTGTCGAAAATCACAGGTTAAAAAGAGAATTTAAGAGGAGGTTTATGAACATGTGCTATCTAGGAAAGTACGTTGTTAATGTTTTAAATA
>NC_051406.1:37949588-37950054 GCF_015228065.2 Penaeus monodon | reverse complement strand
GGGCAAGCAGTGCGGATTAGGATGGAATAGAAAAAGAGATTTAGTTTGATTATGACGCAACAGCAGCTTACTGATAAAAGAGTAAACCAACAGAGAAAAGAAAATTAATGATTGAAAGAAGAGAGAGAGAGAAAAAAAAACATTCACTATTACTTTAAACAAAATTTGATACTAGTTCCTTCAGTTGAGCTTTCAGAATTTTGCTATCAAACATTTTTGACGTAGCTGTCGGAAACACAGCGAAATGCTCCCTTTTATTCCGTATCGACACATCCTCTCTGTCAATGAAAATAAAGAACAAAATAGGGTTATCTTCGCTCTCTCTATTCTTCTTACTATTCACTATGTCCCTCTACATATCCCGCATGCAGATACAGCGAGCACTTCGTCAGGCATGCGGCAATGTCACTTTTGTGTGAATGTATGTCACGGGAGAGGGGGGGGAGAGGGGAAGGCATGGGGGATG
>NC_051406.1:37948927-37949217 GCF_015228065.2 Penaeus monodon | reverse complement strand
ACTGCCAGCGCTACTGCATTCTGGCGACATCCTGACTCGCTTATCCTTTGACATCAGTGATATTGAACTTCCCTCTCTAGTCAGACAGACAGCATAGTACATAGAGAAGATGGAATTGCGAATGCCTGAAAGAAAACTTGACTTTGTGGTAATTAATGCATTCTGAGATATTCTATATCTGATTAGGTCATCGGATACTGATCGGGTCATTGTGAATAATAGGTAAATAGGGAAGATATTTTATGAATCTATTAAAAGACTACCATTTCTGAAAACACAACAAAAGCGAG
>NC_051406.1:37948422-37948895 GCF_015228065.2 Penaeus monodon | reverse complement strand
TCATCCTGAATCTCCTGCTTTCCGTTATCGAGTTCTGTTTCCTTCGACACATCATCAACGCAGGCACAAGTATACAGACCGCCACCGTACTCAAAGCAGTGCCAAAATAATTATTCTCGCAATCGACAAAGTATTTATATACAGCAGCCAGGCTCGCCCCTCACAGATCTCTCTTTATACCGTGTTTTAATATGAAAAAAAACTTTAAGTAACGCCATCAATGATAAGTATGGAACAAAGGAATTCTTCAAAGCGCAAGAGAAATAGATTAAAGAGAATATAACTTTACCTCCTCCTTTGTACTCATTAAATAACATCGGGACAGAATGCAAGACTTCTATAAAGGAAAGATTTTAACTGAAATATATTGCACTAGACATTTCTGTGCTTTAGTTGGTGAATATGTATTAAAAAAGGGAAGCTGGGGAACTAATGACATGCATGTGAAAATGTTTGATGTATATTTCTTTGGA
>NC_051406.1:37947834-37947932 GCF_015228065.2 Penaeus monodon | reverse complement strand
GTTGTACCGAACATACACAGTTATGGAATTTTCCGGTTAAAGTTAAAAGATCTTATTTTCTATGTATTGTGGAGTGTATTGATAAGATCTAAGGCAAT
>NC_051406.1:37947395-37947613 GCF_015228065.2 Penaeus monodon | reverse complement strand
TCCCCGAAGCGAATTCTCATTTTTATTGAAAATCAACACATGGCGATACAGCTATCTAAAATATAGAATTATGAAGTAACGGACTGATTTTATGGCACAAAATAAAGTTGCAATTTTGTTGCATTCATACCTTTGACCTCCATTTTCACTTTTTTTATTTATTTTAATTTTTTATCATACTCTAAAACAACAGATCTACCTGGAAATCATATTTTCGG
>NC_051406.1:37946658-37946940 GCF_015228065.2 Penaeus monodon | reverse complement strand
AAGTCTAAGCCTCCAGAGTGAATTAACATGGAGGCCATATTAAATGGCTGCGGGCGAGGCCGCCACTGCGGCAGGCCGGCGAGGGAGCTCGCATTATGAAGCATGAAAGGAGGTTCGCCAAAGCTCTCATCAACCCCCAATTTAAGTCGAGATCCCGGCGCCGCGCGGGGGATTTCGCCCAGATCTTCCGCGGGCAAGTGTTAATTATCGGGGCCATCTCTCACGCTATAACCCGCGCGGGCGGACTGCTCCCGAGGTTGGACCGTCCGCGCCCGCGCTCTC
>NC_051406.1:37945161-37945499 GCF_015228065.2 Penaeus monodon | reverse complement strand
CGAATGTACGAAAAATAGGCCAAAACATTGTCATGCCTCTCTGTTAACGCTAAATCAGTAGAGTCAGCTTATGAAGTCATTAGTTTGCCAAAAAAATCTGAAAGGGAGAATCTGTAAGATTAAAGAAAGACTGGGAAAGGTAATTCTACAGAATTTGCTGATAATGCCGGTATTCTTTACAAAATAACAGAGTGCTGAACGACTCTGTACGCATGAAATTGGAAAAAATTTAGCAAATAGCTCTGGAACGTTAAATAGCAAAGAAGGGAATAAGAGGTTTTGACCGCATGCGAGTTGTACATGGAACATTTCACAAAGTGAAAATCCTGTATTTTTTT
>NC_051406.1:37944861-37945058 GCF_015228065.2 Penaeus monodon | reverse complement strand
CGGAAGACAAAACCCAAGGAAACGAACGCGGTCACAAAGCCTGGCAGAAAACCGGGCGGCGGACTTGGCGAAGATCGGCGGGGATGATGGGGGGCTGAGAGACCCGAGGCTGCAGCCGACGAGGGACAAGTGCTGGCGAGGGAGGACGAGGGAGGAAAAAATAATATAGATAGAAGAAAAAGATAATCTGTATCTCC
>NC_051406.1:37942638-37943896 GCF_015228065.2 Penaeus monodon | reverse complement strand
AATATGCTGCACAGGCTAAAAATTCTGGTACTCGTCCGTGTGGGGTTTTCGACCCTGTTTTTCCGGAATTGGATTTGGAGTTTGTATGGAATAAGTTTAATTGGTGAATCTACCTTTTCGTTTATAGCATGGACGGGCAGAGCTATGCTGGATGTTTTACTGTATTTATGGATAAAGTTGTGAAATGGATAAAACCGGATGAAAGAGAGAGACAAATGAAACTATAGGGGAGGGGCGTATTATGAGCTGGTTTGAGTTAATGGCGTGGTTTGAGGCGGGGATGTAATTATAAAGAGGAATGTTTTATTAATTTATGTGATCATATATTTTGTAGCTTTTTTGTACTTTTTTTTAGTAAACAGATAAATAAACGTGTGCGTATGTGCCCGAAAATCGATACATGTATTGGAATAGATAAGCTGATAGATAGACTGATAGAGCGACATTACAACAGAACCAATGGCAGGGAGACCAAGAGAGGCCCACCTACAGCCAAGGAGAGTCACAGCCGAATAAACAGATCAATAGGTAGACGGTTAAAGACAAGAAAAGCTTGCGTCACGGAAGAAAAATGTGGTTTCATCGCATGCTGACTTGCATGTCAGACGGGTTAACAGCTGGTCGTTTCAGTTTGCGTGGAGAGGCCGCCCGCACGCGACATCCTGGCTTGTACCTGAGACACTAATTCATGGTGTGGAGCCGACACTTCATGCGGCCCTGCCCTGCCCACTCGCCGTACCCCGCAGGATTTCGAGGAACCACCTTATTCCACATTAGGAACTGTCAAGTTTCACTAAATGAAGCACTGTATTCCACTTGGGGAAGTACTATATTCCACTCGAAGAAATACTATATATTCCACTCGAGGAAGCACAATATTTCACATGAGAAGAAAACTACATTCCACATGATAAAAAAAAAATCTTATTCCACACGAGGAGTTACCATATTCCAGTAGAGGAAACAGTATACCATAAACACAATATTCTCTGTACGGGGCACCTATAATCAACACGACGTCGAGACACCATAATATTCCACGCTAAATATATAAAAGTGAGTAGCTCATTTCACAGGCGTAACCTCCAAAATTCCACATTAAGAATGAATGCATTCCACACGATTTCGAGGTACCACCAATCCCCACGCGAGGAAACACCATATTCCCGTTAAGGAACCATACTATCAAACAAAAACAACTATATTCCATATTGTACACGACGAAGAAGTTTACGATACCCCACGATAAACCGGCAGC
>NC_051406.1:37941134-37942315 GCF_015228065.2 Penaeus monodon | reverse complement strand
GATAAATTAAACAAAACCATTTAACTGCGCGGTTATCCTGCTTAAACTGTCTTGGCGTATGTAGGTCAAGACGCCACGACCAATCATTGTCAGTCTCTAAAAATGCATTTAACTTTTATATATTTTTCGCCTTTCTAATCTATATCTAATTATACTGAAATACGTATTCATTATTTCAGTGAGTGAATATGTTATGCATCCTATATCATTATGGGCGCATTTATCAAAACACTTTTCAAATATATACATATACACATATTCGGAAGACTACGGAACTTGTTATAAATGTGAGACTGAACTATTATGTTATACATAATAAAAACGAAAAAATAGGAGCATCATATGTTAACTTCCTTGTTTCCTTTGCTGCCAAATAGACCGGCTGCATTATTTTACTATTTTCGCGATTGCGGAACTCGCCTTATGTTTGGCCTTTCAATCAAATAAACAAAGGAAACGCATTCGACGTTAATTAATCACAGAGCTGGATGATAGCCAATGAAAATATGCAGGAAAAAAAAGAAAGAAAAAAAGGGAAATGAGGACGTCCCTGAATCTCAGCCTTTAACCGGCAAATTAGACAGTTGTCTCGTCACTGTACTTATTGCATGTTTCGGAAGTAATGTCTGTTTACAGTGCCACTTGTGTTTCCCAATTCTTTCCCAATATTCCACCGAAAACGTACTCTCAATGGAATTAATACGATCTCAGGGATATTACTACATTCAGTGAAGTATAATAAACTTGTTCCAGCTGCAGAAGTTTATCAAAAGTTCGTCACTTCCCAAACACCCTTCCCGCCACCATAAGGTAAGCCCATTCCGCATCTTTCAATGAACTGATGAAGCAGTCGGGTATAGCATGCATTGATTCGGTCCATACAGCGATTGGGAAGGGGTCAGGGATTGGAGCACTCGACTAGGAAATGCGGCGAGTGGGAGAGGGCCCGGGATTAGGAAGGTTCTTGGTTCTTACGCCAATCTTTGTGGTAATTTGTGCCTTTAGATTGGGGTTTATTCGTTCGTTCGTTCGCGCCTCGCATATTCGAATCTGACGTGACCGAATCATGGCTCGTTTTTTCTCTACTTGTTTTTTTACTTTTCAAAATGCCTTTTTTTTTTTTAAGATACACCATGTTGGTTACAGTTGGGGATTTGCTGTAGTCTCTAGCGGGTGCAATT
>NC_051406.1:37940288-37940568 GCF_015228065.2 Penaeus monodon | reverse complement strand
CACAAATGTATCTCAGTTTCTTACCAATTATCAGTTCAAAACCAAAACATTTCTCAACGGAGTGAACAGAGCAGAAAACTTATACTCTACAGAATTATTTTTCTAATTTTTACCTCTTTTCCCAAACTACACTGCTGTCTCATGCATATATAAAGCATACATACGCTTGTAAAAAAGACGTTGCTGAGGTCATTAATAATTACTTAGGTATTGTGGCCTGTAAGTCTAGAAGAATGTCATTTCGATGAAAAGAATATTTAGAGATGTTTGACGAGTGAAT
>NC_051406.1:37939116-37939534 GCF_015228065.2 Penaeus monodon | reverse complement strand
GAAAGAGAAAACAAAGAAAAATCAGAGATTAAACCCAAGTAATTCCCTCCCATTTTTCCGAAACAAAATGCCCACAAACCGATAGTAGAAGAGCCTTTAGCATGCAGTGACCTGGGCAAGATACCTGCGCTTTATGCAAAACTGATGCAAGAAAAGGCTGTCGGCGACCCAAAGGTTATCGGCAATCTATGCGGTTAGAAGGACGAGGTTCTCAAATCTGATGACCGAGGTGAGATTAGAGGAATCTGTGTCAGCGAAGGACAGCTTGTCACTTAGCGCGATTGAGGGAGGGAGATGCAATTTATGTGATTGATACTATGATTAAAAGCGCCGTGCAGTCTTTAGGTGGTTGCCTGTACTAGTTATGGATGCAATAGGGAGTTTGATGAGGAATGGAAGTATGAAAATTATTACACAC
>NC_051406.1:37938631-37938861 GCF_015228065.2 Penaeus monodon | reverse complement strand
AGTAAGAAACCAGTAGGTAATCATGAATAAAACAAAATTCAGAATGTCGCCCTTAGTACAGTATATTCCCAGGCTAGAGACAAGTGCATAAACCTGGATTGGAGTTAACAAATGTCACGGATTATTACGCTCATTGGCATAAAATGAGATTATTAGTATTACAGGCAAGCACACCAACCCTTACACTCTGTTATTGCTTGTAGTTCACCGAGGTTATTTGGTATTTTCCC
>NC_051406.1:37936634-37938088 GCF_015228065.2 Penaeus monodon | reverse complement strand
GGTAAAATTTACTTAACACGATGAATTATGTCGCGACAGGTCTTTGCTATATTTTCACCATCTTCCAAAGGTTCTCCTCGTAAAATGTTTTTAAAATTATGATAATGATATGCAAAATAATACAAGTCGAGGGAGGATGTGTTTCGAAACAATAATGCAGTAACATGAAATTGCTTAAAAAAAAGAAAAAAAAGAAAGATGAGTGATGTGATTTCGTCTATTTAATAAATGCATTATATCATCTTCACTTATTTTGGAGTTTATATCATGTGATTCTCCTCTCTCCCTAACCTCATTTTGAAGCAACTTCATAAGGAAGAATGATGCTTGAAAGATATTCCTCAAGCAAAAGTTATTATTAGGATCTCATCCAATATGATAAGGGCCATTTTCGAGTAAGAAAAAAGGGAAAATGTCATTATATTTCGTTTGTAATAGGATTTAACTTTTATGCATACGATCTATACTAAAAGTTATGATTCATTAATTAGTAGTGAAAATTCGTAGATTTCAACTTGATATTTCGGATCACAGGTTGTTATTGCAGATTTCGAATAATGGTAAACGTTATAGGCTTATTACATTGTCATAGGATGCAAGGAATCAGTATATAAGGCTATCATACTGTCACAAGAGGCAAGGGATTTTGTTATAGGCATATTGTAATATCACAGGGTGCAAGGTTTCAAATAATATATATTTTTTATGATATTTTCATACTGTTGATGATGTCTTTTTTTCAGGATTTTTTTTTCCATAGCTATTTACGATGAAACTCGTGTCATGCAAGAAATGTGCCACTAGTTCTGCAATAAAAAGAATCATGTCCCTTTTTACTTTATAGTTCGGGTCGTTTGAGTTGCCCTTAAGGCTTTCAGGATTTACAAAAAATAACTCTATTACAAGTAGAATAAAATGTAATGAGAACATGACAACGGCACGTATTTTTCTACCGTTAATTCAAAAATTTTCCATTGACATTTTCTAATCAGTTCCCCTATGTTAACTCTCATCCGCTGCAGAAAGTAGTTCGAGAGGTTATGCTCACAATGTAGCAATCGAAATACATTACGAATTTCCAGATTTCCACATTGCTTTCCGTATAAGCTGCTGTTAATATAAGCTTCACCACATTTTGATTAAAACCGTAGGTATTCATTTCAAACCACTTTCGATATTCCTCCGCCGCCTGTTGCCCTCAGTACCGCCTTATTTTGGTGCATCTTCAAAATTCCTTCGTGTTTTCTGAACGAATGTTGTTATATCTGTGAAGTAAAAAAGGTATTCTAGGCATCTGGATACGTGAGACTCTGGGAAACTGTTCGTTGGCAAAAAAATAAACAAGGACAGGTCAACCGAAAGCCAAGATGCGTAGAAATAACACGAAATAGAATTAACACGGGTTATGGTCGCGTCTCATTTGCCAAGAAGGTAAGGGTGAAGTTTTATAATTT
>NC_051406.1:37935575-37936564 GCF_015228065.2 Penaeus monodon | reverse complement strand
AAGTAAATTTGTTTAAGTATTTTTCTTGATATTGGATTAGTGCTCACCGGGAATATAGGGATTTATTTGCAGAAAAAGTACCAAAGGATTTGCCATCATATACAAAGAAGAAAATGCAAAATGCTGTTAAATAAAATATATTCTACTTACAAGAAGAGTTCCAATAAATTAAGGCAATAACAAGCGTAATTAAAGATTTTTTCCGTGTGATTTTAAACATTTTTATCGATCAAACTTTCAGAAAACTTGATGCGTCTAGATACGTGTTATTTATCCCTTCGGTACAGTGATGTATATGTTTTAAAAGCAAAATAAATGCATAGACATATCGTAAATACCGCTCTGTGGAAATTCTGCTCATAGTGTATGGGTAACTTATACTCTTTATTTAACGTACCTAAGTGTATATATAAACTCTTTTGCCAACATAAGCTAGAGTACAGTGCAAGTTAAGCAACATTGAGAAATCGAATAGTTGTAAAACACTTCTCAACCCTGACACTGGCAACTAACAAGAAGATATTAAACATAAATAATAACCGCTTATATAGAATGTTAAATTTCACCCAACCAAATAGAACGTTTGTTTCATCTTTCCCGAGAAATACGCTCAAAATCCCTTGATCATTCGAATCAGCCAGAACTGACGCGGATGCCAAATGCCACTATTAAGATTATGTCTGTGAAATTTAGCTTTCGTTTAGATCTTTCTAGCAATTTACCGCTAGATAAGGAACCAGTGTAAACTCCATCTTGCCAGAATACAGTATATATGACGGGTGCTTGTTAACACATGTCAGGCCCTGAGGGCGTGGGGGCCATGGCGATCGCTTGACACTCAGTATTGGGTATGTTAATTATATTTTTTATTACATTTTTGGATGAGTAATCCAAGCTATCAATCCTGTATATATCTTTAGGACTTGTTTTATTGCGATATGCGCTAACAGATATTAGCCTATTTGACCATTGGAAACAGATCTGAGTAT
>NC_051406.1:37933511-37933612 GCF_015228065.2 Penaeus monodon | reverse complement strand
TGGCACATGAATTTTGATGGGAAATTGCCAACATAAGCAAGAGCACAGTGCAAGTTAAACAACATTGAGAAATCGAATAGTTGTAAAACACTTCTCAACCC
>NC_051406.1:37930585-37931220 GCF_015228065.2 Penaeus monodon | reverse complement strand
AGCGCGTTAAAATAGCGTCGTTGCAAGCTTTTGTTGAAACGTTAAAACAGTTGCAACAAATTAGGAAGGTGAAAGTAACGTGTGTGTGTGTTATGAACTTAGTTGAATAGATATGTTTATGCAGAGCTTTGGGTATTCGTTGCTTTTGGGAGCAGGTGTGTTTATGTAATTTTTTGAGGTATTCATTGCGTAATTCGGGGGAAAAAACGTCGATCGAGTAAAGAAAAAGAGGGAAAAAATGTCTGACTAGTTAGTTTTCATGCTACTCCTATATAAGACAGTTTGTGGCGCTTGTAACATTGCCATGGATATTCTCCTGATGGTGGAGACAGTGATATTGTTGACTGCTTATTGTGAAATATGTGGGACCAGGTTATACAAAGGCATTTAGAAAAAAATACTGGTAAACGAGGTTGTTTTCACCCAGCAGCTGGTTGCTATGACTCCAGTAAAAGTGGCTCTGACCGAGCGACAAATCAAAGTTGGGGAAGTGATATCAAAATGCAAGGAAAGGCGTAAGCGAAATACGAAAAATGGTAGCGATAGATAAGACAAACTTATTTAACTCTAAAGAAGAAAGGATAATAAAGAGAGTGAAGGTGGAGGTAAAGTCATATTGGATAAACATGTTTGTA
>NC_051406.1:37930433-37930551 GCF_015228065.2 Penaeus monodon | reverse complement strand
GGTTCGAAGAAGGTTTTCTGGAACAGAAATGGGTGGAGTCGGGAAGGGACGTGGGAGAGGAGTGGGGGTGAGGAGGTCAACTTCCTTTTCGAAAATGCTGAAAGAGGGCATAAATTTA
>NC_051406.1:37929298-37930334 GCF_015228065.2 Penaeus monodon | reverse complement strand
CGAAGGTTGCGCAGGAGTGTAGTAGCGGGCTCCACGGGAGAGGCGGGTGGGGGTGACGGGGAGGAGGGGGGGCGGTCGTGGTAGCTCCTAGGTAGCGGGCTCAGTGTGTAGCTGACTGCTGCTGACGGTGGACGGCGCGCTCCTTCTTGCGCCGGGGAGAAAAATATCTAACTGATTTTATCTGGCATCTGTATGGTGAGCGGGCTGTCGCTGGGATCCCGGAGGTGCACCATGGCGGCACCAGCCCCGTGTATTGCGTGAGTCTGGTGCCACTTCTGGATTCTGAGGGGATGTTGGGATGTGTGCGCTGGATGCTTTACTTTTCTCATGAAGTGACGGTTGATGGTGACCTGGCCTTTCCTGGTGACCGGACATAAGGCTGTAGGCGGTGACCTGGCTCAAACCTGGTGACCGGGCACACGAAGTGGGCGGTGGACTGGCCTATCTTGGTGGCCAGACACACGGCGGCAAAGGAGGCAACCGAGCTTAACCTGGTGATTAGGCAAGTTAACAGGCGGCGGATGTAGTTTGGTGCGATCACCAAGCGGCCGCACTTCGGGGCAGCCGCGCAGTCCTCGGACACAGCCGAGCACCGTCCAGGCTGGCTGCGTTCACCCGCTTGCAGAGGAGAGAACAAGGAGAGCGAGGGACGGAAACGGAACAAAGAGCAATGCGCTAAAGAGAGATGGTACACGTTAGATAACCCCGATGGTCGCTTAGAATAGAGAAATAGAGAATTAGAGAACGAGAGAGAAAAGGAAAAGAGGAATCAAACGACAATGGAGCGTCCTCCCAGCGGTGCAGGGTCCCGCCATGCCCAGTGAAGAAGGGAAGTGAAGAGCGGCCCACGCGAAGCCTTCTCCAGCCTTCAGCCTCCAGCCTCGGAGGGTCGAGGTCCAGGCCCGAAGGACGAGTGCGTGTGTCCTGTGCGAGTCTTCCCTTTGTCCGCCTCGCTTTTATTAAAGTGCAGAAGTGGAACGCAGAAGGAGATAAAACTAGAGAGAAGATGGAAGGAATGACCACAGAGTGAAGATTT
>NC_051406.1:37929103-37929211 GCF_015228065.2 Penaeus monodon | reverse complement strand
AGGTGCCAGGGCGTCGAAGAGCCAAGGTGCCAGGGAAGCTGCGAGGGGAGAACACCGGGTAGCATGTGAACCTAAGAGAGCACAGGTGAGCTTCCTCTCGCGACAATC
>NC_051406.1:37928806-37929055 GCF_015228065.2 Penaeus monodon | reverse complement strand
ATGCCCGAACCACTCTTTTTGTCTCCGTACGCTCGCTCTCATCTGTCGACTCTCGATCTCCTTTCCTTTTTTTTCTTTTTCTTTTTGACCCTAATTCCATTCTTCCCTTATAATGGTAATCCAATCCGCAACGTCACCTCGAGTACAATAATAATTTCCCTTTCTCCCATGATTTATTGATTCTGTGCAGGTCTCTTTGCTTCGGATTTCACTTGGAACGAAGTCCACGTAAAGAGGACTTTTAGATAG
>NC_051406.1:37927267-37928628 GCF_015228065.2 Penaeus monodon | reverse complement strand
CAGATGAATTAGGTGTGGAAAGTAGGTGCCATTGGTTATTTGTGATAATTCTCGCACAAACTATTCATGGCCGTCGATGCTGTCCAGTGCTTTTGGTAATCGGGATAATGAATACAGTATAGAAAAAAACAAAATATCATCATGTAGAATGATGTTGGTTATTGTTTCAATTCGCATTACGTAACGCATTCTTATTATTTGCACTATTTTGTTAATTTTTGTGTTAGTCGGTGTTACGTAACAAGTTATGTTCATTATTTACAGAATTCTGTTGGTTACTGTTTTCGACGGTATTGCATAATGCTCTCAGTAACATTTAATAAGACGATAAAAAACACTAACGATAACCTTACTAATGGAAAATGTCTTTTAATTATGCTAATATTGATATTTACAATAACTGAACATTAATTGTTGTCAGTACAACTACTAGTACTAATATTCTGTCTGTAATAGTAATATTGGTAATAATCATCAGTTATAACGATACTGATAGTGATGATTATGCAAAAAATTTTAATCATAATGTGAAAATTGCAATAATCATCCAGTAGTGAAATACATACTATTATATTGACGATAATGTACAGCAGTGCAGATGAATGTACTACTGCTACACTAATAATAATAATGTCAGTAATAATAATCTTATACTAGTGTTGGCAGTCATATTTCTCATGAAAAAAATAAACATAATACTTATTACAAAAATGACGCCAACATTTTAAATTCAGAACAGTAACACCACGAGAGAAAACTTAAACAATACGTTATTCACATTAGTGGCAACATAACATTTTATTCATCATGTCCAGTATATATTTGCTATTGTCGAAAACAACACGGACCGTTTTAGTGCAAAAAAGATTTTGATTTATATCACCGGCCGTTTTTCTCTTTGCCATTATGAATTCATTTCCCTGAATATAGTTATGGACGTCATTGCAGTTGCAGTTGTTAATAATATCGTTGTTGAAATATTCGTTCATTTTCTTTTTGATATTGTTTGCAGAACAGTAGGTCTGGTGTGGTTGTAATATTGTGATTATGCATGTATTATTTAGTCAATCAGTATGAAATGTCTGATTATTTCATAAAATAATGGTAAGATAAAATGAAATATTTGAAATCATTATGATAGGAAATTACTTTCATTCACATAGCATCATGAGCCTTAGATTATCATTCAATAATATCCATCTTGTAGTGGTTGTAATTGTAATTGTCATATAGATCTGAATGATATGGAAACAATTACTGTACTCACATTAAAGTTGGTCCTGGCTAACTGTATGTAACACCCACATCTTTCGTATCAACAGAATGCATATAGCTAAGAAAACTGAACTCTATTTAAAGTC
>NC_051406.1:37926283-37927171 GCF_015228065.2 Penaeus monodon | reverse complement strand
ATGGGCAGCGTAGATTTGGCCGGTTCTGCTTCGTGTCCAGATAGAAAGTCTGCCGCTAAGGTCTTTGGGTTTTCTCGAGCACCTTTAAAGTTGCTATACACCTTGCATGTTGCCAGCCTTGAACTTACTTTCAAGTCGAACGTCATGTCACCGTGTATGTATTCATATATGTTCTTAAAATATAGGCGGTGTTGCAGTGCTCTGAATGAAAACGTTTTCTCACTAGGAAGCCATTTTCAAGTGAATATGTCCCCCTTTTTAGAAATTAGAGTTCTTCTTTTAATGAATCTACACGTTTTCATGTATAATGCAACGCAGCATACTGAAGAGTGTATATGACTGTGCCGGCTCTGTAGATAATGGAAATTTTAATGACTAATAGTCTATGAGCGAGGCCAAAATGGCGTTTTAAGTATCAACCCGGAGCAAAATACAATGGCGAGGCGTGGTCACAAGCCATCACCAAACCTAGGGACTTCCCCTCGCCACCGGTGCTAAAGGTGTTTAAGAAATAATGTAAGGACACGGGGGGGAGGGGGACTGTGTTGTGCTATGCTCTCCCTTCTAATTTATGTTCTCTCGTTTATCTGCGACGGGGAGGCTGGCCGGGTAAATGAGTAAATGAGGTCGTGTGCTGTGGAAGGAATGGTGTGTTGGTGCTTGACGACAGGAGAAGATTCTGAATAGGCTATAAGTATTTTTATTTTATTTTTGTTGTTTGGCCTCGATAAGTGAAAACGAATATCGTGTTTTAGATTATTAGATAAGTATACTTATGTACCATCAAAGTTCTCGAGGAAATGGATGATGAATTTCATGATTTAAAATTTGGTCAGTTTAATGAATACGATTTCTCTGTATGAATACATGCTGTTAGCATTTATCGCC
>NC_051406.1:37925951-37926232 GCF_015228065.2 Penaeus monodon | reverse complement strand
CCTTTAATTAAAACACATAAAACATTGCTCTTTAACATTCGCATAACATTTTCATTTTTTAACCTCATTGTAATATCCTTTCCCCTCATTTTTTCCTTGATGTTAAGACGCCATTGTCAAAAGAAGATATATGTAGTGGATGACAACATGTAATTTGTGAAATCGAATAGTAAATGACTTGAGGAGATTAGAAAAATGTGAAACTTTTGTCCTGCAATCGGTGGGTTGACTCGATCTCAGTAATCTTTGATTGCACGAGCAAGAGAGGCAATATTGCTCAG
>NC_051406.1:37925756-37925888 GCF_015228065.2 Penaeus monodon | reverse complement strand
ATCGAATCATTATTTGTTATTTTCGAGAGGAAGGGAAATTATAGCGATTATTGTTTTGTTTTTTGTTATCTGTTTTATTTACCATTCCCTCTTCTCCCGTTCTATTTTTCTTATAGTTATTTTTTCCCGAGT
>NC_051406.1:37925189-37925545 GCF_015228065.2 Penaeus monodon | reverse complement strand
CATTTCACATAATAATCATTATTATCATTATTTTCTTTTTTTCTTCCATCTCTTCTCATGATCACAATCGTTACTGTATTTATTAATCAATTGGTATAAAAAGTATAGATATGATTTTTTTTTATCCTTCTCTTTTCTCTTGGCCAAAACAAAATAATAATAATTTGGAAATATAGATAAATACTGGTAAATAAAGTTTCGTGTTTTCTTCAGCATCTGTTTTTTTCGTATTCATTTTCATCTCGATCGGAATCTGGAGGTTTAACCGAAAAACAAATAAATGTTAGAACAGACATTTTTTTCTCTCATTCTTTCGTCTCTTTTGGTCGAAATTCTTGGCTAGCCTGTGGCATATT
>NC_051406.1:37922625-37925073 GCF_015228065.2 Penaeus monodon | reverse complement strand
TGGCCTTTCTCCTTCCCTGTCCTTCTTGTTGGTCGTTTTCTCTACTTATTATTTTCTTCTTGCTCTTTCTCTCTTCCTTTTCGTCTTTTTCTTAATTGGTCTTTCTTTCTTCTCTTTTTCTTCCCCTTCTTGGTCTCTTTCGATTTTTAATCTTATCTTTTTTCCCATCTTTTCTCTCTCTCTCTTCTTTTTCTTCTGCTATTCCTATCCCTTTCCTTCTTGGTCGTAATTATGGTTTTGTTTTCTTGCCTTATATCTTCGTCTGTCTCTTCTTCTCTTTTCCCTTCTATGAATCAGTTGGTATAAAAAGAGTGATTTTTTATTTCTCTTACTCCTTTTTTTTCCTTTTCGCCCCCCCTAAAAAAAACTAATATTTTGGAAATGTAGGCAAACTGATTGATAAATAACATGTACTTTCTCTAGCTTCTATCTTTTTTATTCATCTTTATCTCGGTTTGAATCTTGGGTTTAACCGAAATACAAATAATTGTAAGAACAGATATTTTTTCTCTCATTCTTTCGTGCCTTTTAGTCGAAATTCTTGGCTAGCCTGAGGCATATTTTTTCGTTTGTCTCTCTACCTCTCCTTCTCTGTCAAAATATTCTCCTCCTTTCTCTCTTCTCTTTCGGTCGAAATCTTAACATTTTTTTTCTGTTTCTCTTCCTTGGCCTTTCCCCTTCCCTACCCTTCTTGTTGGTCTCTCTCTCTACTTCCTCGTTATTTTCTCTTTGCTTTTTCTCTCTTCCTTTTCGTCTTTTTCTTAATTCGTCTTTCTTTCTACTCTTCTTCCCCTTCTTGGTCTCTCTCGATTTTTATATCCTTCTTATCTTTTCTCTCTCCCTCTTTTTCTTCTAGATTCTCGCTATTTTCTCCTCTTCTTTTCCTTCTCGCTCTGAATCCTGTCTATTTTTGCACATTTTCTTTTCCTTTTCTTCGTGGCCTTTCTCTCTCTCTCTTCGTCTTTTACTCGGTGGAAATCTCGCCCTCGTTCTTATCTCTTTTCCCACGTCTTCTTATCTCTCTTCTTGACTTGTATGTTTTCTAGTCCTCTTTACCTATTTCACGGTCTGTCGCTCTCTCGCCTTTTCTTTTCGGTCCTTCTGTCTACCTCCGCTTCATATTTTCCGTCTTTATTATTTTTTCCTTCTTCCTCGTCTCCTTATCTTTTTTCTTTCTTGGTTGAAATTACTTTATTTGTTTTCTTTTGCCTTTATACCTTCATCTGTCTATTCGTGTCCTTGTTGGTTGAAATATAGGCCTTTGTGTTTGTTTTTTGTCCTACTTATCTTCGTCTATTCTTTCTCATCCTTTTTCCTTATTGATGAAAATCGTGTCCTAGCTTACACGCTTTCTTGTCCTTTTTACCCATAACTTTTACTTTTCCTTCTTGTTCGAAATTATGGCTTACATATTTTCTTGCATCTCTTACCTTTATCTTCGTCTGCCTCTTATTACCCTTGCCCTTTTCCTTATTGGTCGAAATCTTGGCTTACGTTTTCTCTTGTCCTTCTTACCTATATTTCCGTCTGTCTGGTCTTATCTTTTCCCTTCTTTGCCGATATCATGTCTTGGGCTAAAAATTTTCTTGTCCTGCTTGCATATATCTCTGTCTGTCTCTTCATTTTCCTTCTTGGTCGAAATCATGACGTAAACGTATTTTTTTTTTTCTTTACATATACCGTCGTCTGTTTATTCGTATCCGTTTCTTTGATGGTCGTAGTCTTGACTTTCCTGTTTTCTTGTCTTCATTACCTACATATCCGTCTTCTCTTTTGTCTTTTTCCATTTTCGTCGAAATTATGGCTAAGGTATTTTTTTCTTTCTTACCTATATCTCCGTCTGTCTCTTCTTATCCTTGTCCTTTTTCTTGTTGGTCGGAATTGTTGCTTACTTGTTTTCTTGTCCTTCCTACCTGTCTCTTCGTCATTCTCTTTTTCTTTTCCTTGTTGGTCGAAATTATGTCTTTTTTTGTCCTATACCTTCGCCTGTCTCTTCGTATTCCGTGTTTTCATGTCCTTCTTACCTATCTGTTTACTATTGTCTATTCCATCTTCGTCGATGGCTTACATTTTTTTTCTTTACCTATACCTTCGTCCGTCTATTCCCCTCTATTCCATCTTCGTCGAAATTATGGCTTAGATATTTTCTTGCCGCTCTTACCTACCTCTCCGTCCGTCTCCTCTCCTTGTCCTCTTCCATCTTCGTTGAAATCTTTGCCTACCTGAGACCCCAATCCGGCCTGGCTGTCCATCCCGGTCACTGCCATTCCATGTGGACGAGATAATGATTATTGGTGGCGAAAGGCCATCCGTCAGCGCCCGCGTCAGTCTTTTCGGACTACTTGCCTTCCTGATTTGGCCGCTGGCCGCGTGTCCCTTGCAACGCGATGCCGCGGTTCGCCCGTTGTGAGCGTTTTTTTTGTTTGGGGGGGGGGGGGGGTTATTAAT
>NC_051406.1:37922132-37922290 GCF_015228065.2 Penaeus monodon | reverse complement strand
ATGGTTCACTGGTTTCTATTTTTTCTGCGTTGTATAAGTTCTGTATTCGTATAGGAGGTGTGGGTGAACATGCTCATTTCAGACTTTTTAAAATTGAATAGAATGTGCTGTGTATGTATATGCAATGGCTTGAAGAAGTCTGTTGCGTGTGATAAATA
>NC_051406.1:37921427-37921798 GCF_015228065.2 Penaeus monodon | reverse complement strand
AGACAAGAAGAAATTCACGACAGCATCATTTCTGTCTTTTTCTAACACCAAAAGCCCCTTTCTCCAAAAACCGCGACAAAAGAGACCCGGCATTTTGCCCTTTTGTTTTCAAATTCGAGAGAAGTCGGATATGAATAATCCGCCCGGGCGAAGGCTGCTGCTCTCTTGGCCGGCCGCGTGTGTGAATATGCAAAAGTAATACTCAAGGTTTAGGTCTCTCCATCTCCATAAGGATGACATGGTAATAGCGAGGCGGAGGAGGAATCCGGAAGCAGCGCCATGCGTGCTTCGTAACTCGTCCTTCCTTCATGGCGGCGGATTGCATGACCCGCGGGCTGAGGGTTGGATGAAGGGCTGGACGCTGGCTGGGG
>NC_051406.1:37921121-37921186 GCF_015228065.2 Penaeus monodon | reverse complement strand
CAGGGGCTGGGAAAAACGAAGTTGAAAATATGATGCAGAGGGACTAACAGATGCAAAAAGGTAGT
>NC_051406.1:37919745-37920828 GCF_015228065.2 Penaeus monodon | reverse complement strand
CTGTTTTCGATTTTTTTTTCTTTTTCTTCAGTAAAAGATGCCTTTCTACACAGAATCAGTCCCTTAAACTAGGCTTAGATGAAGAATATAATGTTAAAAATAGAGAATAGATAGCTGCCACAGAAAACAAAGGAAAATGGAACGAAGGAGGGGAAAATTAAGGAAAAGTGTATGGAAGGAATGTTGAAAGGAAGGAAGGAGGGAAGGAGGACTAGATGGATTTGAAAGAATATGAGAAGGAAGGTAGGAAAAGGAGAAGAAAGGATGAGTAGAAGGAAATGGTCAGAAGAGGAAAGAACGGGAAGAGAGGAATGATAGAAAGAATGAAAGGGAGAGGCCAACAGGAAGAAAAGGAAGAAAGGAGAAATAGAAATAAGGAAGGAGTTGGAAATATCAAGGGACAATGAGGGACAGGAGGAAGACGGGGGAAAAGAAAAGGAGGAGGGCATTGCCTAAGAAAAATCAGCTGCCATTCTAATTATCTTCACCCATCGCCGCCATTTTGATCGTGACGTCACATATGTGCCAGATCAATGCATCAAGTCCTGTACGTGTCGACGGAGGAAATGGAGCAAATTCTGATAATTAGGAAGTGAACGGTGCTTGAGCGAAAAACATGTGTGCGTAAACTAGACCCGTATACGCACACGTGAATGTAATTACAAGAGTCACATACTAAGGGACATAAGCATGGCGTATACACACGCCGACACAATTAACAGTCCCTCTCTCTCTCTCTCCCCTTCTCAGATGTATTAGTAAAGCGTGGTATGTTCACAAAGGTATGATTATGGTGATAAGTGGTCGTTCGGCGTAAACCGCCTTTTTACACGAATATCGACGGCGTCCGTGAAACAAAACGAGGGGAATCGTTTCTCCTTTCTTTAGCAGTCTTTGCACGAATGGCGATTTTTGATCTTCGAGGCGAATGAATCAGGAAATTCGACTTTCGATAAGATCTCAAAATTTCGCGCTCGCTCAAGTCACGATTTTTTTTGAGGGGGAGCGAATGGAGAAGAGTTTCTTTTTTTTGGGGGGGAGGGGAGGAGGGGATTATGGAACTCGTAACAGCTCGACTGACTC
>NC_051406.1:37918802-37919706 GCF_015228065.2 Penaeus monodon | reverse complement strand
CAGGCGGGGGCAAACTGGAGGAGTTAAACAACAATATGGATAAACTAGGGAGCCAATAATTACTTCTTAATTCGGTAATTGCTCGGATAATAACGTGTGATCATTGTTTACGAGAAAGAAATGGTAATTGGGTATATTAGCTTACTCTCATTCTGTTTCTTCTTTTCAAGAAGTAATTAAGGAGAAAGTGCGAGGAGGGGAGCCAACAGCTGTTCATTTGTTGGAGTTGCAGAAACCTGGCTTGGCTTTTGGGGTTGCAGGGTCTCGGGGTTGCACAAGCAACATGCAGCTTTGTTGCGTGTGCCCCTTTTGTGAGGATATGGACATTGTGCTTGGTTTTGTCTTGGTTCCGAGACATAGTGATCATTGCGATTGCAACTGGGAATGTAGAAACAAAAATATGAATGGATATGAGGGACTTCACAGTGCATGTTAAGTCATTAATGGGATCATTCATTCTCATTCGTAATTTTATTCTACAGTTATCGCGTTAATGACTTTTTTTTCTACAAGGATGACTGAATTTACGACACCTGTTTGTAACCGTTAGCTCTCCTCTTGGTGAAAAGATGAGCATGAATACTGGCACTGTGGCATGTGGCACCGTGCCCGTGTTGATGGGTCGTGTGTCATATCCATCATTCTTAAGTTGACGTGGTGATGCGAGGGATTAATTTCTTAAGAGTGTTCACTAATTATATGGTGAGAAGAGAAAATGGTCTGCCTGTAAAAAATGCATCTAGCGCGACAGCCGAAAAGACACAACCGATCCTTTTTAAAGTATAATAGCTGATTACCACGCAACGAGCTACGCAATATCTCCCCGCGGCGTGCGTCAATTTCCTCATTCTCATTTGGTAATGTTTTCTTCCACACATTGATTGTTTTCTAGACGACTTTGCTG
>NC_051406.1:37917913-37918133 GCF_015228065.2 Penaeus monodon | reverse complement strand
AAACTAACGCATCCGTTCATAAAATTATCAAAATGTTCCCCCACCGTAATAACTGATTTGTTATGCGAAAGAAACTCCCCGTTAAGGACAAAGGGTTCGAAGCATTAAGAAGCGAATCAGATCCGAAAAAGAGTCGAATCCCGTATTAAAATCTCGTCTGAGCAGATGAGATCGCCTTAAACGCCTACCGAAGAGCCCCGTCTCGATCCTCTTTGCAATT
>NC_051406.1:37917667-37917760 GCF_015228065.2 Penaeus monodon | reverse complement strand
TTAACTCACGTGCCCTATCTTTCCCTGTTTTTATTCTTTCTCATTTTCATTCTTAAAAAAAAAAAATTCTCTTTTTCTCTCTCCAAGCCTAAA
>NC_051406.1:37917101-37917473 GCF_015228065.2 Penaeus monodon | reverse complement strand
CTCAACCTCTCTTTATCTCTCCATTCCCGAGCTGCGATTCAGGCAAACCGCTAACACACATGGCCGAGCATTCGATATGAAGGCCTCACAAACATCAGATTCCCGGTGTCCCATAATGCAGGTCCGCCGACATTCTAAAGGCTTTTTCTATTTCGTTCTCACACTTTATAGCGCAACTTGTTGAGCGAGGGGCGAGCCAGGAAATATTTCTGACTTCGCTCAAGCAGCTCGGTGGAGTTGGAAGGGCGAGCGTCGGCTGCATATATTCTGTATCTTTGTGTGTGTGTTTTTTTTTTAAATTCCATTTTTCGTCTGTTTATTTATATGTTTTTCTTATGATGTGTCTTCTCTTCTGATATACATTTACCGTCG
>NC_051406.1:37916968-37917053 GCF_015228065.2 Penaeus monodon | reverse complement strand
GGGGGGGGGGGTGCAAAGTTAGCTTGTTATCAGTGATACTTTAGTACGTTTAGTACTCTTGGAATAAGGTGATTTCTATTTTGTA
>NC_051406.1:37916156-37916346 GCF_015228065.2 Penaeus monodon | reverse complement strand
CACCACAACGCCCACTTTCTCCCACATATCGCAAAGTACTTCCAGCCCAGCGTGACAGATACTCGCGTCCCCAGAGTATTCACGTACACCCAGGTAACAAGAGAAGCGCTCCTGCCGACGCCGAGGGAGGTTAACTAACGCCCCCCACCCCCACCCCCACTCGGGTTGAATACAGTATCAGTCACGCTGA
>NC_051406.1:37916042-37916110 GCF_015228065.2 Penaeus monodon | reverse complement strand
ACCGAGGAACACTTGGCGTTTTAAAGGGGCCGAGTTTGAGGGGCTTAGGGGCGCGCTGGCGACTTCTC
>NC_051406.1:37915799-37915901 GCF_015228065.2 Penaeus monodon | reverse complement strand
AACGCCGGGGCACCTCGTATGGGGGTTCGAGCTTTAAGTTTGGGCGGCCTGGGCTTTAAGCGGTTGGGGGAGGTGGGGAGGTAGGGGTGGATGGGGGAGATT
>NC_051406.1:37915673-37915762 GCF_015228065.2 Penaeus monodon | reverse complement strand
GTGGGAGGGAGAATGAGGGAATTGGGGGAAGCAGAAGAAAAGGCAGAAGGAAGAAGCTATAGTAGGAAGGGAGTAAAGGGGAGGATAGA
>NC_051406.1:37915154-37915504 GCF_015228065.2 Penaeus monodon | reverse complement strand
CCGATATGGACAAACGGAGGCAGAAGAAATCCGCATTCATTCGGGAAAGATCTCGCCGACTCCTCCCCGGCGTTGATACAGAGCGCCAGCGAAAGGAGGAACCTGTTACACCGCGCGCTCTCCCTCCACAATCATCCACTCCGCCGTCGGTAATAAATTGTCAATGAAATTTTTGCACCTTGGGCCAGAAGTCGGGTTTCCTGTTATGAGGCTGTTGCTCTTCCGCCTTTGTGATGCACAAGGAAGGGTGTCAGCGCGGCCGCGATCTCGTGGCGGGGATTCGTTTCTCGGTCTTGGAACGTGTGACTTCCGTCTCTGGTTGCTGGTGGTTGCGGTGGGCGTGTTCGCAG
>NC_051406.1:37913385-37914455 GCF_015228065.2 Penaeus monodon | reverse complement strand
CAATTCATATGGCAATTTTCACATCAACTTCTGTTAGCTGGGGATAGAAATATCATCAATAAGAGTCGCGCACCAGATCTTGTTTTGAATCCCGCCTATCTGTGCGCATTTTTCCCGCATAGTTTAAATGTTCGTTAGAGGGAAAGATGAACGCGTCTGCTCATTTACGGAATTATTCATTCATAATGTGAAACTATCTGGATTAATTCGGTATAACATTAAACTCTCCTGGCCATCGTCTCCTCGCGCTGAGCCTGACACGCCATTTTGTCAGCTTTAATAATGAAATACTGATATGCGAGGACGCTAAGCGAATATTGTATGACGTATTTTGTATATTCCCTTTGAATTATCACGAATATAGTTTCTTTTGGATTTGGGTTTGTATATGGTGTTAAGATATATATTGGAAATATTTATTTTCGGTTGTAGATAATGATAATTTACTTTTATTCTTTTATATAATCAAATGTTAATATACATTAGGTAAGGATGTACAAAGAAATTAGATAATCTCTCTCATTAAATACATAAATTAAATGCTGCATATTGAATTATACATGTGCAGTAATATATATAAAAAAACATGAATATATCGCAAAATATAATATTAATACACAGCCTAGCCTGGAAAATATCATTTTGATTACTCCGAAAGTATGTATGTATTACGAGTTATTACAATTTGGAAAGAGGAAAAAGAGTTTTGAAATCGGCCACGTCTTTTGAAAAGCTCCGAAAGTTTTGATCAGGCTGCAAATTAAAAAGAAGTTCTCATAGCAAAAAAATCCTCAGGTATATTTAGTGAAAAAAAGGACATTTTTTTTCCCCCTCATCACAGAGGACAAGAGATTTAAATCGGTGGTCGGATGCGCGTTCACTCTAGCATTGTGTTTACGTAAAAGTGGTGTTGTTGGCTCATATTGAATCGATGAGGCATAGATCGTAAACAAGGGGATAGAATAAAGGGGAGAAGCAGAGGGTAATGGGCATTCTCGTGACCCATTAATGGAATGTATTGGCGGAGACACTAAAAGAATGGTAGATCTTTCGCTGGGACAAAGAGGATT
>NC_051406.1:37911057-37912769 GCF_015228065.2 Penaeus monodon | reverse complement strand
GAATAAAATTGCATTAACCAACAGAGAGCTGAATAAGAGAACTCATCAATCACTTTTATGTTTTTCGAAGTGATTTTTTATTACAGATGATTGGGGAATAATGATTATTTGCGATCAGCGCTAGTTATTCCCTTCGTTTTATCAATATAATTGTACTACATTTCTCATATCAGGGTAAACAAGTGGTATAAAAGGCAGAAAGATGTGGTTGCTCCGCTGCACGCGATGGCCGATAGATGGCGGTATTTAGGAAGGCTTAAAGAAGAATAAACAGAGAAAGATTAATATGACGAATACTGCGAGGAGAAAGGAGGAAGAGAGGTATAAAGAGATACAGGCCAAAAGAGGAAATTAGATAAAAGAACAAGAAAAAATGGAGTGGCATTTGAGCGCCCACTCTCGTAGCATTGTTTCAGCAGCCGAACGGAATTAGTCTTTGTTGACCAACATAGTGCATTGCTTGCCCGCCCGTCACTGTGTCAATAGATCTTAGGGTCGAGAGTCTCAGGGTCCGGCCGGCCTCCGCCTTCGAGTGCTGGGCGCTGGGGTCGGCCTCCTGCCGCCTCGCTCCTTCCATTCATGGCGAAGTCTTCCTTTTGCTTCTTCTGTTCTTGTTTCTTCCGTTTTTCGCTTCTTTCACTTTCGATTTATTGTTGTCCTCGCTTTTTCCTTCCACTCTTTCGTTTTCGTGTTTTTTTTTTCGCTTTCTCTTTCTCGTCTTCTCTTGCTCCTTTGCTCCTATTCTCTTCCTACGTATCTTCCTCCATCCGTATCTCCTACTTCGCCCCATTTATCTTTCTTCCTTCGTCCTTCTCTCCCTTCCTCCGCCCTCGCCTCTTCTCTGCTCCTTTTTTGCCTCCTCTTCTTACGTCTCGTCCTCTTTTTCGCTTTCTCTTTTCTTACCTCATTTCACCGTCATCTTTATTCACATTTCCTTCACTCCCTTTCTCGCCCTCGCCTTTTCTTTCTTTTCTTTCTTTTCTCTATTCTTGCCTCTTCCTCCTTCGCTTAACTTTCGTCTCTCCTTTGCTTCCTCTACTCTTGCCTCCTCCTCCTTCGCTTCCTCTCTTCACCCTTGCCTCTTCTTTACTCCCTTATTTATCACTCCTTCCCTCACCTCTCGTCTCTTCTTTGTTCCCTCTGTTCGTACCTCCACCGCCTCTTCTTACTGTTTCCTCTGCTCTTACCCCCCCCCCCCCGCCATCCTCACCTTGTTCTTTAATCCCTTCTCTTTCTCTCTCTCTGCCCTCACCTGTTCTTTCCTCCATCATCTTTCTTTCCCTCCGCCATCTCTACCTTCTCCCTTTCCTCCTACTCCTCTTCCTCCTTCTTCTCCACCACCACCACCACTACGACCATCTCCCCCTTCCTCCTCCAATGCTTTTTCTTCTTTTTCTTCCTCCTCCTCCTCCTTTTGCTCCTCCTCCTTTCCCTCCCTCTTCCTCCTCCCCTTTTCCTCCTCCTCCTCCTTCTCCTTTTCCTCCTCTCCCTCTTCCTCCTTCTCCTTCCTCTCGTGGCCTCAAGTGAGCCGAATGAAGATTAATATCGCTCTGTTTGTCTGTCACCTCGAGGTTCTTAAAGCCGTGAAACTGGACCGAGGATGATGGGGGTGATGACCCAGTATTAGGGGCACGAAAGGCCGGTCTGACGGAGGTTTTGTTGCCATTTCGCTCTTGACATCTTTTCTCGCCTTTTTCGCCTCTCTCTCAGCC
>NC_051406.1:37910432-37910818 GCF_015228065.2 Penaeus monodon | reverse complement strand
CATATATACTGTAAACACACCTCAGAATATACTGTACAGTCCCTACAATGCTTGCAGTATATATTCAGTTTTGACTCTACAGGAATTTCCTTTTATACATTTATGGACATTAAAACAAAGTAAAATATGCGGCCCATGAATCCAAACTGCGCTATCAGAGCCAATATCAATACTAATAAATCATTTCAGGCAAACGTTGGGTTTATGAGCAATTAAATTTTATCGACGTTAATTGAAAGTCCACCTCCCCCTCCCTCCCCCTTCCCCATTTTTTCCCTCCGAGTTACACCATAATTCGAGGCGATTATTATCTTGGGCGGAGGAGGGACGCGCTCGGCCCGGAACAAAAGAGCATCGCTTGGATATCGGGCGGCAGGCGAGGGATC
>NC_051406.1:37909362-37910089 GCF_015228065.2 Penaeus monodon | reverse complement strand
TGTGGCTACCTTTTGCCTTTCTGTGGGCTTTGTGTCTTTGCGGCATTGCTTACTTTTCCTATACCTAAAAGATTACCAATAATTGTTGCGTTTCAGTTCTCTATATGAATCAGCAAATACGTTTTACAAGGGTCCTTCGCATTACCATTCCCCAGCCCCATATTAACTTCAGCCAGAGAAATCTTACTCCTCACCTCAAGCCACGCCCTATTTTCCAACGTCGCCTTGAGGGCGGGGTTCAACGGAGCCAATTAACGTACATGGTGTATACATCTTTTGTGTATACAAAAGATGTGTACACAGAGGGTATGTACACAAAGAGTCTGTAACGCTGCGATAAGTACAGGTTGAGGGTAGATGGAAGCAAGTATCCTTCAGGTAAACACATCGTAGTTATGTATCACGTATCTTGACATGTTTGATAGTTAAAACAACTTTTTTTTTTAAGTTGCATGTATTCAGCTGAGCAACACGCTACTCTCGCAGTGTGGGGTGACGCTCTATTCAAGGAACAGTAGCGGCCTGTGTTGCTACACACCTTCAAGAACTTTAAAGTGCGGGTCTCTTTGGGGATTAAGTTTCAGGAAAGAGGGGCAGGGTAGTGATGCGGGACATATAAATGGGCGCATGCATCACTATCTACTCCACCGCACGCAAAGGTTCGTACATACATGATGGCACCACACACACGCACAGTGACATGGCTGAAGTAAACTCAAACAGGTAT
>NC_051406.1:37909065-37909201 GCF_015228065.2 Penaeus monodon | reverse complement strand
TACAGAGTGCAAAGTTACTCGAATGAAGTCATTTGCATATACAAATATGCATAAAGTAAACACTTTACGTGAACATTTGTTTCTTTAATATATTCCTTGTACGTTTCGCAGGAAAAGGTCGCATTGAAAAAAATCG
>NC_051406.1:37908839-37909037 GCF_015228065.2 Penaeus monodon | reverse complement strand
TTACACGTATGAAAGAAACTTTTGTTGGCAATCTCATGTAAAAGCGTCAGCGAGTCTGATGAAAAATTATTAGTTTAGCGAGTGTGTGCGTAGAGCAGAGCTGAAACCAAATTTTAGTTTCAAACACATTTGTTTCAACTTTTTACCTAAAGTAGTCCGTTAAAAAGCTAATGGAGAGTTTGTTATAAATACTTAGCC
>NC_051406.1:37907915-37908733 GCF_015228065.2 Penaeus monodon | reverse complement strand
GTCTTAAAAAAAAAAAAATGAAAATAGGAAGACAAAGGAGTACTGGCATTACCAAAACGTACACACGCAACGGAGACGTAACTCCACGCTCGGTATGACAGCGGCAAACTGTGGAGTAGGAATTGCAGGAGTAAATATTGGTGTTGTTGGTGACGACTGCGTGTGTGTGTCTAGTTCGTCGGCCGCCGATGGTTCCTCTCATCTCCTGTGTCTCTTTTAATTACTAACTGTGCTTGCTGTATTGTTTTTCATGGTTGTCCTCGCTTTCGTTGCGTATATTGGCTGGTATTGTATGAATCTGCCCGTCGGATAGGATTAACGGTGTCTATTTTATCTCTGTTCGCCGCATTTGTCGTGAATTAGTCTTTGTTACATAGATAAAAAAGGGTGAACTAATGGTTCTCTATATTGTATTGGACTTTCACGCCGCTGTTTATTGTTTTAGGGGGCTGTGGGATATGTAAGAGCCAAATTCATAGACTAATTATGTGAAGACGAAATCTATGTCCCGACCGTACTTTCACCAGAATCAAACGGGAGGCGTGAAATGAGGTTTTATAATCCTTTTTCTGTATGAAAAAATATATGCCGAAAGATTCGACACAAGGTTTCATTTGCAGCGACATTGAAGTGAATGAGTATTAATTAAATTCCAGGAAATCCACTTCGTGAACATATAACATTATATCCAACCGGCACATTTAACTTGAGATTTGCGCCATGCAAATTAGGGTGCCCGTCTGCATGTGATTTATGTCTAACCAGTGTCTCACTGCATTTGTTATTTAAAAACGTAATAACAATAAAAAAGAGATGTG
>NC_051406.1:37907326-37907541 GCF_015228065.2 Penaeus monodon | reverse complement strand
CGCTAGTATTCCCCCCAATACCTTAGTATCTTAGTTACCAGGTAAAACCCCCTCCTTTGGTAAGCGTCGCGTGATCAGGTGTCACGACCCCTGCGTGCTGAGGCCACACACGCGCTGCCAACCCACCACAAAGTCAGCAGTCAAGGCTGGTTGGTCGAGGGGAAAGGAGACTGGCATGAGAAAAAAGTTGACGTGAATCATTGATTGACTGATTT
>NC_051406.1:37906626-37907062 GCF_015228065.2 Penaeus monodon | reverse complement strand
TTGGTATCTCGATGGTATCTTGACTAAGTTGGATCATGCTAGGTGGGAAAGTTGGTATATATTAGTCGTGCACAAGACAGGTCGGTGGTATAGTACGAGGAGGCTAGTGGAGGCAAGATTGACTTAAGATGAACCTTGCGATGCTTGAGGAATGATGTCACAGGTTAAGAAAATCAATACGGCTTGAGGATGTAGGTCTAGTGGCCGGCCTCTCATAACAACCTGTAGTGCATCGCCTCTCTGCAGCTGTTTGGGCCGCATCCTCAACGCTCTCCGTGCTTGGGGGGATGGTGCGTGCATGCATGCGCGAGGGAAGGGGTGTCAGGAAGAGAGGGTGGGGGTGCGTGTGGGTGTTTTACGTGTGTGTGTATCTTTATATTTGTCTGTTTGCTAAGATGTTTATATTGTCTGTGAGTGTGTTTATTTGTACACACAT
>NC_051406.1:37906218-37906520 GCF_015228065.2 Penaeus monodon | reverse complement strand
TACCCCCGTACTTCCACGCAAGCTTGTTCATGCGTATGTATGTTTCTGTGTAAGTTTTTTTTTTATGGGAGCAGATCACCACATGTATATATAGTATAGTCCAGGGGGAGAATACCCAATCCTGTGAATATATTTACCGGCGTGCGTCTCCGCGTGTCACAGGCGAAGGAAAGCCAGGAGTGTGCTTACCCAAGTGGGTCAAGGGAGGCGCTCTGCTCCTCATAATATACTCTCACATCAAACGCTCAAAGGATGACAACACAACTCAACAACTCGATTCTGTTGACCCAAAGAAAGAAAAG
>NC_051406.1:37905746-37906183 GCF_015228065.2 Penaeus monodon | reverse complement strand
TTACAACAGTGCAAGGAAGCGCAAATACTCGGCAAAGAAAGAAATCTCTCTCTCTCGGGCCTTTGGTGTTTTATGGCGCTTTTATACGTCATGACAGACGCTCCAGAGGCATCGAGGTTAGAACTCTCCCCCCCCTCTTTTTTTTGGTTCCGAACCGGCTTTTGTTTCCTCTTGCGTTCCTCACGTCGTTTCTCCGCGAAATGGAATCCTTCTATGCAATGGCAGAGGCCTATTGTGTGACACATTTAACTATTTAGGCTTAACGGCCACTGAGCAAACATATTGGCCCCATTATGTCTTAGCAGCCATGAAACAAACAGATGAGGCCAATTAAGTCTTTACAAGCTAGCAAGGCAGCGGACCCACCCGACTTGCACGAAGGTACACGCCGTCAGTGGCCGAGGTCTCTCTGTTTCTCTCTTCTCAGAGATAGAAAG
>NC_051406.1:37904375-37905544 GCF_015228065.2 Penaeus monodon | reverse complement strand
GCAGGCGAGGGATTAGGTGGAGGACGTGTTCATTAGAAGCAGTCAACACACTTACCTCGGCTCCAGCATAATGAAACACGATGGCAAAATAGCGAGCAGAAACAGCGGACTGACGCGTAACCAAAATGCTTCTCA
Source organism: Penaeus monodon (assembly GCF_015228065.2). Classification (NCBI taxonomy): domain Eukaryota; kingdom Metazoa; phylum Arthropoda; class Malacostraca; order Decapoda; family Penaeidae; genus Penaeus; species Penaeus monodon. The sequence goes on along the minus strand of NC_051406.1, from coordinate 37,905,409 downwards.
TCCGCACTCCGGAAACAGAATTCATTTGTGTTCTTAAGTTGGCGCATGTTGATACGAAACAGAGCTTTGACAGGAGCTGTGCTGAAGCGATACAAGTCCGTCGGTGATGCAGGAGCCCCCTCTTGGGACGCGGAGGCCATGGCGAGGACTGGCGGCGTTTCCGAGGCTCTCTGACACGCTCCGCCGCCCAGGGATCCTCCAGCTAAAGTGATTGTGCAACATACAGTACATGTACCCTGCAGATTAACTCCACAACTCTGCTTTGACCATTAGGACTTTAAATTTACAGTTCGCTGGTCTTGGATTTCGTCCACGGAAGAAAACGGAAGGGAGACAAAGAAAAAAGAAGAGAAAAATATGATATAAAAAGGGGAAAATGATTTTACTTTCATTCTCTTTAGTTAACAATCTTTTACATTTCCGCAGTGTTGAGTATAATGGCGTAATGAGCTAAACTTGAGAAATTGGGTAAGGTGGCGTCACATTAGGCACATTTCCCGCCAATTTCTCGCATCAATTTCCAGATTTCCGGCCAACTTTTTTAATGCGTTTGGATTAAACAGCGCAGAGTTTATGCTCCGTCCGGAATGTGAGTTTAACCCGAGCCTTGTGAATGAGATGATCCGAAGCAGTATAATTAAACTGTACTCATGGATTTTAGAACCAACGCGGCCGGCTATAAAGGCTGCATAAAATAGAGATTAATCATCATAAATGCCATTGGAGTTTGTTTTATGTAAGAAAATGCATTATCGGATATATATTTCAACTCGAGGAGGGGGAGGAAGGGGGGAGGATAGATCAAAGGGTAGAAAGAGAAAAATCACACATTCTGTTCGCTATCATGGAAGGCTAATTATGATAATGAGTATTTTCACTGCAGATTTAGATGTATATAAAGCTGTCATCGACGTCGGGTATGCATGGCGTGAGAGAGGGGGAAGGGGGGTGAGGGGGGCAGGAATAACTCTGTAGTTAGTCATCCGCAGACTAAGGCTGGGTTGCAGGGACTAACTTGCCTTTTGAAGGAATGA
>NC_051406.1:37903793-37903940 GCF_015228065.2 Penaeus monodon | reverse complement strand
CCTTCGCCAAGCCTCGTGAAACTCTCCCCATCACGAGGGGCTGTTGTGCAAGAGACTCTTTCACTTACTGTCTTAGTGTGCATCTCCTGCTTGATCTGTTTTGTTGGTGACGCCCTTCATTGTGTACGTGCATTCTGAGAAATAGAA
>NC_051406.1:37903615-37903714 GCF_015228065.2 Penaeus monodon | reverse complement strand
AATATACAGGCAGGCAAACAGATAAATTATAGGTACATGATAATTAATTTATCAAATTGATAGGTATATGTATATACATAACGTAACACAACACATCAA
>NC_051406.1:37903198-37903544 GCF_015228065.2 Penaeus monodon | reverse complement strand
GACTGAGACAAGGGAGAGGGAGAGAGAACGAGCACAGTGCAGATGCAACTGCATTTTGTTATTTGCCAACGTGAGAGTTATGAATGCAAAGACAGATAGCTTTATGTCTTGTTCTGAATTTCCGATTAAAAGAGAAGGAAATGGCGAAGGAAAGGGGAAACTACAGAAAACAGAAAGGAAGAAAGTGAATCATGTAAATGGAGACCTGAATGAGTTCGGGATATCTCATTTCAACATGCAAAGCAACATGCATATATTTTTCCGCTGAGTGGATGTCAAGTCACCGAAATCCCACGGCATTTCCTGGGGATTATTTCATAATTTGTTTGGCATTTCTATTCCCCAA
>NC_051406.1:37902717-37903153 GCF_015228065.2 Penaeus monodon | reverse complement strand
TGGACAAGAAGCGCCTCTCTGTTCGACCTTCGTAATAAAGCGTGGATGGATGAAATTATCTCATTTGCATACTCTGGATGTAGAGACTAGTTAGGGAAGTAACGGGACTTGGAGTATGTATCGGAAAAAAAAAATCACCAGAAAGATGAAGTTGAAAGAAGCATGCAGACAGGCAGAACGGCATGATGCGCAAGTCGATGGGTGTGAATGCATGGCCGTAGTTGAGCGTGCAATTGACAAGAGAGATGCAAAGAGATGAAGGGGGGAAACGCCGGCCTGTTCGTGTTATTTAGCGCAATATCACGGATTCGGGAAGGGAATATAAAATCTCCGCCAACAGACGTCGATCGGGTGTCGAAGGTTGCCAACGCGTCAATAATACAAATCAATAAATCTGAACAACCAGCCCCTGTAAACCGCGAGAGCCACCCACCTG
>NC_051406.1:37901863-37902247 GCF_015228065.2 Penaeus monodon | reverse complement strand
TCTAGTTATCCTCACTTATACATGTATCTTTTTCTCCTCAAAAATGTCAAGTTCTCTTCATTTTTTGCATTTTTCCCCCACAATCACACAACCATTATCAGTAACCTCGCGCACAGTCAGTCTGCAAAGTGGAACCCGAGTCAGCATTCTGCAGAGTTCAGTTGACGTGATTTTAGGGTCAGTATGACATTGTTGATTTGGTGAGCTTAATTTTTCTCTATAACTTTCCTGTAGCTTGTTCTTTGGTGGTGACGTGTGATGTGGAGCGACCGAGACTAAAGACATCACCATCTAGGGTTTCTGATGCATATACTTACGTGTACGTGCATACTTGAATTTACACTTATGCTCATACAATTGCACTTGCATTCCATCTTGCGCGCG
>NC_051406.1:37900956-37901656 GCF_015228065.2 Penaeus monodon | reverse complement strand
AGAGGTTTGCTGCTACCGTGGCACTGTGCCGTCGCGTGGCGTGACGTCCATGGCAGTGGACGCTAACTGAAATCTTTACTCAGATCGACGCGCGAAATCTCCCTGCATTCCACATACATTTTCGTGCTAAGCTGGACTAATACGAGGGTGGCGTAGCTGTCCGTCGGTCTTAGCTCAGGGATTTGTCTCCGGGGCAAGCGCCGGTGAAAGCCGCTTCATTTGGCGGTTGATCTGTTTCTTAGAATAAGGAAAAAGGCGAGAAGAAAAAAACTTTAATTTAGAGAGTGTATATAATGTTGATTATAAATTCACAGATTAGATCGATTGGTTTTCAAAAGCCTTTGTTCATCTTGATTGCTTTTTTTTCTTGTTTCTTTATGATCCTTGAATGAGAATCATTGCGGAGAAATCAGACGTACACATATGAAATAATCCGTAAAATAAGAGAAGTCAAAAATTATGAAACTAATAAAAAAAAAATGTCTCTTTTTACTTCCCTCGCCACCGGTTCTTTAGCTCTTTCCCTGCACGGAGCTTTCTCATTTCGTTAAACTCCTCTTTCCTTATCTCTTTTAACTACCGTCTCCCATTCATCACTTCTCCTCTTTTTTTTTTCTTCCTTTTTACTTTCTGTTTTTACCCTTTCCTCCTTCATCCCTTGCTCCACTTCGACTCCCATCCTGTTCATTTCTTTTTTTAC
>NC_051406.1:37897557-37898386 GCF_015228065.2 Penaeus monodon | reverse complement strand
GAAGGAGCCGTTGGTACCTTCCTGTCAGTCTCCCTCCAGAGGGCTCGTGTACTGCTGTATGCAAATTTGGAACTTTCATTTAACTTTTTCATTCTCCTCCTTCAACTTCTACAGTGTTTACACTTTTCCTCTGGGTCCAGGGGAAACTTGGGAAGTGGCAGTGAAATGTATGGTAGTTCTCCCCCGTATCATATATATGCATTTTTTTTATTTTGCGGATATGTACGTATGTGTAAGCGTGTGGCAGCGTGTGGCAGCGTGTTTACAATGGAGTGCTGAGAACGTCTGCAACGAACATTCATTCCCCCCTCTTTCGCTGTCTGGGTTTTGTTTACGATTTGCTTTCCTATGACACGCAGAATTTGTGAATGAATTGAGTGAATTGCGATGAATGAACGCGTTGGAATCAATAAGCTTGGCTTTTGCCTTGGGAACGTTTGGCCTCATTGTGCCTCGCAATCCCCGAAGTGCCCAGCTTTTCTGTCCCCATTTCCTAGAATTTATCTGAACACTGAACAATTGAACGATATCTCAAGTCTTTTTACCCGAACACTGAACGACTGAACGGTATCTTGTCTCTATCCAAACAATAAACAATTGACCGATATCTCATCTTGGACATGAGCAGTTACATAATATTTCGAGTTTCTTTTATATCGAAATTTATCCAGTTTTCGTGAAGAGTTCGGAATAGTCCTTTATTATACTAATGGTAAATAATAAATTGGTGTTGATGTTTGATATTAAAATAGTTATAAAGTCAGGAAGGAAAGAAATGTCATACTATAATATATACGATGGTTTATGACATAAACTTTCGTTGTTCGTT